>NW_011499846.1:4555791-4709039 GCF_000495115.2 Populus euphratica
CACGGGCGCGCGTGTGCAAGTAAGCACATGCATGTTCAGTGTAACATCCACAAGCAAACTTGGATGCAAGATAAGGACCGGTGTGGTAGACAGTTGATGCAAATATTGAGTTCATTCACATCCCCCGCATAGGTGAAGGTGGTGGAAGATAAGTTACTTTGTGATGTTTGTTTTACACGTGATATATATACTGAGAAGTACATTGCTCGGTAGAGACCCAAACACCCAATGTAAATTTGTTTTTCTTTCTTATATGGTTGAAAAATAAGCAATGATGAATTTTTTTATTAATTAATTTCAATTAACAAATAAAATTTCAGATTACAAATGTAAAGGATACTAGCACGATAAAATTGGTGATGAAATTGTCGATGGAAATACTATTATTTTGGTAGAGTCAGATTCCAAAAAATCATGAATAAAACCCATGATTGATGCATAGTTCAAAAAGTTCAAGGTTGATATATATCTATACATCTTTTTCATTATTATTTTAACCCAATTAGTTTTAAAATTTTAATGAACTAATTCTTTTATGAATTTGACATGCAAGGAAAATTTTTACTGGTATAGGGTTTACAAAGTTGTTGCAAGAAAGGTTTGAAAGAATGACAACATAACTAGGTAAGATTTAATTAAAAAATTTATATTTTTTATTTCAAGGTTTTTTTTTTCATTTCATTAACCAATAATTTATTTCTACCATAGAGGTTGCATGATTTTTAGTATATGACATAAAAAAATTAAATATGCTAAAGAAAGAGGTTTTTCAAGCTATAAAGATGTTGCGGTTTGAAGAGATTTCAAATTTCTGCACATCTTGGAGGCTATATAGGAAGCTTAGATATAACACGTGATGTTTGAGTGTTTCTTGCAATGGTCGTTGTCCGGTGTAGAAAACCAGAATAAGAAGATTCATGATTCAATTATCACATATACTGGTAGATTTATTCTATTTTTTTCCATACGAAGTAAATTGTAAGATTCTTTTTTATTATATCTATTTTTTTAAATTGTTATTTTATATGAAAATGTTTAACTAGCAACAGTTTTATTTTATAAGCTACGGCTCTTGGATGCAAACCAAGATTAATGAATTTTTTTGTAGAAACTCATATGCAAAATAATAACTATTAGAAATTGGTGCAAAAACATGTGGATAGTTGAGTTTAAAAGTTCATGGTAAGTTTGATTTTAATAAAAAGAATTAAGTTCTTATCTTTTAAAAAATTAGATGTTTGGCTTCTTTTTAGGAAACATATACCAGTTGATTGTAAGAGAGTTACAAGGACAATTCTTCGACCCATTCAGAAATTAATCTGGATTTATGATTAGAGGTTGAATTGTCTGGTGGACCTAATATAAATCAGGTTTATGGTATCTCAAATATTATGACTGAGAATTTGCAAATAAGTCATAGTGTATCAACCGTTAGTTCCTTATAATCGGATCCGAGCTCTCAATCTATGGAGTTCTAGGCAATTGTACAATAATAAGTTCAAGCTTACACAAATTATCTTACTATTGAGACAGGACGACTTAATTAATGGTGAGATGACTAAACTTAAGTGATTGTATTTCCAATTATTATCAAACATGAGTGGTATATGTGGTCGACCTAATTGCCCCCCAGTTTTAGAGATGATCTACCACCTTGTGCACCTCTTGTAAGAGACTGAGACAACCAAAGTTTTACTTACTCACTTGAGCCTACAAAGTGCACTTTTCGGAAGGTGGGATTTCCTCAAATAAAAAAAAAAAAGATTTGCCTCCTCTCATTCTACTTCTGTCCCTTAGATAAATCGTATTCAAATTGATAATTTTTAAATTTGCAATAAATATTATGTTTTTTATTTTAGTTTTATTTATTTGAATTTTTCTAGTTTGTTTATTTGATTTAAAAAAATTAAACAAATTGCTGAAAGAATTACCGACGAACTAAATCCCTTGAAGAGTTCTAGAGGGTTGAAAAAAATCACATGAAATGCCACTGAAAATAAGTAAATCATCAATGAGTTTAGTCCATCGGTAATATGAAAATAAACCACCGACAAAATTACAAATGGTTTTTTATGTCAATGATATGTCAAACTCAAAGATGATATTATCGACGAAATGATGCCAATAATTTTATTTTTGTTTGGCGTGCTTTGACCGTCTTTAAATCCATCAATGATTTTATTAACGATAAAATGACCAACATAATAAAAATCATAGATAGCAAGTTTCCCTAAAAGTAGTAACCATCTATGATTTCATCGGTAAAATGATTTATGATAGAATCAATATCTAAATACATGATTATTTGTCATTAATATGCAAAATCCCAGTAGTATTTACTTTTTATATAAATTTAATTATTAATCATATCAAATTTATTATCAATATTCATTTTTTTTGTGATCTAAGTTTTATTCAAAATCATAATTGACATGTGAATATTTGTACAATGTTATGTTTACAACTATATATATAATGAAAAGATAATGTTTATATTTAAGTTGTCCTTTGACTCCATTGAGCCAAGTTTCTGGGCTGCCACTGCACGTCGCATATGCTGAAAAACAAGCTGTAGAATATACGTGAAAACTGTACTTTAGCATATAAAGTATAGTTTATTATCCTTTTACTATTATTTCTTTCATAGTTTCCATACATATATGGATTCATCATTCATTCATTCATTCATTCTTTGTAATTTTACATATTTTCTTATATTAATTTGTTTTGTATGTAGCAATCACAATGGACTAATACAAGTTTATTGTATTTTAATTTCATTATATCTTTGTCTTCTTATATCTGCAGAGAATTTCCCCATTAAAGTAAATATTAATCTTGAATCCTTCTTGTTTAACTCTTACATTTTAAAAGCAAAAAAAAAAAAAATTCACACATTTTTCTTCTCCTTTTCACGGTAAATGCATTATATATAGAAAATTATAGTTTTCAATCCTAAAAGGTATCATTAATTCAAGTTTTACCAATCTTATAACCACTAAAAACTTACATGGATGTTAATTTTAAAATTTATAAAATTAATTCAAATATATACAAATTAATTCAAATACTTATATTAATTTAAAAAAAGAACCATGGCTGTCCACCATGCGCCATTTTTTCTCATCAGCCAAACAAACGATAATATAGTGAGGGTAAATAGTACTACAGGAAAGAAATTAGAGGGGAGGAGAGGGTCAAAACTCCAATATATCATGGATTGTCGTACAGAGCAGGTGCATTCATTGTCCAAGTGCCCTAATTTCTCTCTTTCCCCGTAAATTTTCTGTGTCAATAATCCGCCATTAATGCTTTCCCTTTCATCTTCACTGGAATCCCCTCTCTCTTTCTCTTTCCTGTTTTGCTCAATAAAAAATGTACGTGAAAAAAGAAGAAAAGAAAACCCTATAATTTCTGGTTGAATGATGCTACAGGGCCTCCCTCAAATGGGACAATACCTGTAATTATCGTGCATAAATACTCACACTGTATATACGTACATTTATTGCGTTGCCAGCTTGAAACTTGCCGATGAACCTTTATTGCACAGTCCACAATAAAGCATATCTTTCGATTTGCATGATATATCCCAAAATCTCGGTATGCTCATAAAAAAATTATTTAGTATTTAAATGGTAATTAATTATATTTTCTTTTTTATATTTAAAAAGTATATGATTGATAATAAAAGTATGGATAATTATAAAATAATTATTTTTGATAAAATTTAGTGATTATGTTATGATAAAGTCTTTGACTTTTAAATAAAAATTTGTAATAAATAAACAAAAAAAATTCTAAATTTCAAGAATAAAACTATTTGTTTTTATTTTAATATAATAAATATTTAAAGAGTTAAGGTATGAATGCTTAAATAATAGAAATTATAAACTTCTTTCATGTATAGTTCAAGAAATATTTATAACTTCTGAATCTTTCGTTTTGATGGAATATAGAAATTATAAAATCATTTTCTTATGATGACATTAATATAAAAGATTAGAGAGCCAATTCCTTACACATCATTAATAAATGACAAATATCCTTTACAGATAATTAATGAGATCAAAATATGGTACAATTTTTTACACATCTACAGATATAATGTAATGATTATTTATGATATCTATAAATGTTAATAGTTTTAAGAATAAATCTTATGGTTCTTGTATAAATCTTTAACAATATCTAAACCAATTAGGTTTAGCATATGGTTAAGTTTAGAGGAGATAAATTTGACAATTTATTAAACTCATGTTGTATTGAATTTATAATTGAACTTAAATATATTAAATTTAACCATTTACAAGACCATGTTAACTTGATTTGAATTATAGTATATTGGGTTTAATTAGTTATCATATTCATATTGTTTTTAGTTCAATACATAGCTAAACTTAAATATATTAGATCTTGTAACTTGTTAGATGTACTTTACCATATTGAGTCAAAGTAATTTAAATTTGATAATTTATTAGAGTTATATTAATTTAAATTTAATATATAAATAAATCTAAATATATTAAATTTAACAATTAATCCAATTTATGTTAACTTGAAGTCAATACATGATAAATTCATATTATCCTGAGCTAAATACATATGTAAATTTAAGTAAATTAGATCTGGTAGCTCCCCGTACCAAAGTTTACACGCTCAACATGTCACTGAATCAAAGCATGTTAGATATGAAAGCTTTCAAAATTCATGTTAAATGGAGTTATCACGAGTTTTTTATCGAGCATAGAAAAATACGGAGTAAAAAATAATAACCACCACCTTGGATAATATTACTCTTAGCATTTAATTTACAGCCCCTCTCTCTCTCTGTGTATATATATATATATATATATATATATATATATATAAAGCTTTCAGTTTTCCCTTCGAAAAAGCTTGTCTCCGAGTGAACTTGAGAGGCACTCGCTTTTCCTCTTGTTTTTTTTTTTTTTGGTATTTTTTATCTTTCATGGTAAATTAGAAGTGAGTTTACTTTTGTTGGAACTTTGTTGTTGTCGTGATAAAAAGTGAAGGATTGATCGAGGAGATGGGGAGGACACCTTGTTGTGATAAGAACGGTTTGAAGAAAGGGGCATGGACACCTGAAGAAGATGAGCTTCTTGTTAGTTACATCAAGAAGAATGGACATGGTAGCTGGCGCTCTCTCCCTAAGCTTGCAGGTATAAACTAAAGCCACTGCTTTCTTTAGGTTTTCGAAGCTAAAGTTGCGTCAATCTTGTTTTGTTTCTTTCATGGAGTTATATGTCACCAGCTTGGAAAGTGCTGAAAATTTTTTGCACTTGTTGGGTCACTAGAACATTTGTTGGACTTGGATGGTATCATTATGGTATTGTAAAATGCTTTGAATATTCAGGTGGATGAAAGCTACTTCACAGTGTTGTGTTCTTTCCTGTTGAATGGATGTTGTTGGATGTTCACACTACTTCACATGACTGTTTCCTACTCAAGCTAAAATCTTCTTGATACTTTTTTGTTCTTTTCTTTTTAATGTCTTGATCTTCACTATCAAGTCCCTTGATTATAGTTGTATGAAATTGACCTGTATGTGACAACGTTTTCAGTGGTACTGTTGATAGGAAACATGCTCTCTTCCAAAAGGAGATTGGCCTTTCAGAAATCTTCTTTCTTTCTTGTAAAGTTAATTTTCTGCGCTTGAATTTCTTGAAACAGATCTGCAAAAATAGGAAGTCCCTTGCAACTAATTTGTTTGTTCTGCAGGTCTTCTTCGCTGTGGAAAGAGTTGCAGGCTTAGATGGACAAACTATCTTCGGCCTGATATTAAACGGCATCCTTTTACTCTCGAGGAGGAGAAGCTTGTCATTCAGCTTCATGGCATTCTTGGAAACAGGTATTTTCTTGCTATATGAAAATTGAGAATACTGCAAGTACTTCGCAAAGTTGTTGGACCGAAGTGTCTTAAATTGATCGATTTCTTTTAAAAAAGCATTACGATTGTGACTTAATATTGTGCATGTACAGTAGCAATTATGGGCTAACCAATTCTCTAAATATAGCTAGACTTCATCCTTCGAACTCCTGCAAGCTTTTTTCTGCTGATTTTCCCCTTACAGTTGTATGCATATATACATATACAAACTAGGATGAGCGAACCAGCCTCGTTTTTGTGTTCTAAATTTCCATCGAACCCCTAGAATTTCTAAGCAAACTTGAACGTAAAGTTACATTGGTGAGCACTAATTTTGGAAAGAAAGTGGCCATAATTGCTTTAGAAGGCAAACATTTAACAATTTTGTGTGGTGACAACACCAAGAAGTTTGTGATTGTTTCCGGCAAGTGTAATCAATTCAACTGCGAGTTAAACTTCATTTGGAATGGGAAAATGGGATTTGGTTGCTTATATGCGATATAGACCCCTGTGCAGTTTTTAATTAACTCTTCCGAGTGCTGCATCAATGACTTTCAGGTGGGCGGCCATTGCTTCTCAACTACCAGGCAGAACAGATAACGAGATCAAGAACTTGTGGAATACCCACCTGAAGAAGCGCCTTCTTTGCTTGGGACTTGATCCCCAAACTCATGAGCCCTTTACGTCCCGTGGACCAGCCAATAAAGGACCTGCATCCCCAGCTACTCGCCATATGACGCAATGGGAGAGTGCTCGGCTTGAAGCTGAGGCACGCCTTTCAAGGGAGTCATCACTCTTCCTTCCGCCGATACCGGGAAAAATTGATTGTGATTATTTTCTGCGCATATGGAACTCTGAAGTTGGAGAATCTTTTCGAAGGATCAGCATGGGAGGTGCTAAGACTGCCTGCCCAAGTCCGGTTTCTCAGGCTTCTTCATCGACAAAATGTGGATCAATTTCAGCTATCACTGCAGATATTAGCCCCAACTTAACAGGGTCCTCTGCTGCCGCAAGCAATCAAAATGAAGATATGGAGTGCAAGAGCTGTAGATCCGATGCAGAAGATGTGATGGCTGGGCCTGACTCATCAAGTTCAGCTGAATCGGAGGATTCGACAGACTCCACATTACAACTTCTGCTGGATTTCCCCATTAACAACGACATGAGCTTCCTAGAAGGAAATATAGACAGCTATGCCACCTCATCTGGAATGTTGACTGGAACCTCCATGATACCCCCCTTGTGAAGCATGCATGAAAATGTTGCTCTGTATAATGAATCTTCTTTTGCTGGGATTTTGGCATGCTCTTCGTTTTTTTTGGCACAAGAAGGTGTGAAGCTAGTGTACGAGCAAAGAAACTCATGAGCTAAGCTGACGGCAGTTGTGGGTGGTTTTTCAGCCTGCAGTTAGCGTTTTTTATTTACTAGTACCCTGGTGATTATATATAGAAGACGCGTATCCTTTGCGACCTAAACTTCCAGGTTTAGCCTCGCATGTATGCTATTTATGTAATGCTAAGATCGTCTCACTGGGATCATTGATTCTACTCGTTCATTAGAATTCTGTCTGCACCAAGCTATGAACTTTTGATCATGTTTTGTGAGGCGATTTTTGGATTTGATAAGAGTCAGTTGGGTTGAAACTTTTCTATTTAGGCAATCAGCAGTAGATGCTAGCCTGTTATACTGCCTGAGCAATATGGTAGATTAGGAGTCAACTTCCGTAAGGGAACAACGCTGCTGAAGGATCAAAAAAAGTTCATTGCGATTTTGTATATACCTAGTTATTACATGTGTCTGAAACCACCTTAGTAAATCAATAATTGCTTCTTGTCACCAAACATTAAAATTTTCTTATCGTGACTTCTCATCGGTCATTAGCTTTCGTAAGATCGAAAAATAGAAAAAGCAAGTGATGTTGCGACAAGGCAACTTCATGCCAACTTTACAAACATGTTAAAACTTGTTTCTCGTAGATCAAATATTGTATTCCTGTACATAAACACACTGAATATTTAAATTTGCTGATGTTTTATGAAATAAGACAATTATGTGGAAAAAAACAAACATGAAAAGCATTAAGATGAAAAAAGGAATTACAAACACTATATGCAGAGGACGACTGATGATTCAACTTGCTGCTTCCGTGCTAGGCTCCAAAAGTTGGTGCTTCAGAAGCAACCAAGAAGCTTCTTCGGGGTTTGCCCCGTAGCACGATATTTCGCTGCCATCTCCTCTGCTTTTAAGAATTCTTCTCCACGTTTGGCTTCAACCATGGCCCTCTGTTCTTCAGCTACTTTATGAATCAAAGCAACCTTGTTTTTCATTTTCTCTGCGTATTCTGCCTTTTGTTTCTCCAATTTTTCCTGTCAGTTATTTGTTTTGTCAATCTCGAATCCGAAATGCTAAAAGAACTATGCTATAAGCATAAGGAAAGTAATCTCTTCAGTTTGTTAATTTTAAAGTCTGTCATCCTGAGATTGTTACAAGGACATTATAATTGAGGGGGAGGGCTTCAGTCACTTGGAACACTAAGAATACTGATTGGATCTACCAAAGAGGATTAAATTATTGATGCACCTGACTGTGAAAAGAATTTCAGAAATGAACAAAGAACCAGGATTACAAGAGTTCAATTACCTCCATCTTTCTTAGTGTGGCTTCCAGAGCTGCCTTTTTGCTGTTCTCCCATGCAACAACAGCAGAAAGCTTTTTCTGAGACCTGTTAATCAGTTATAGCCCATTGCAAATTGTCAGCAATAACATTCCTTCAGGTCATATTGTTATCGGAAAGAGAGTTATAGGACACCTCGCAGTTTATCGCATCAGATAGATGTGACTAATTTCTCAATGCACAAGTTCAGTTTCAATTCTTCTCCTTTCAATATTCTGAGGTCAAGTAAAGGACCTATTCCTGTTATGCATAGAATGTGTATTTCTAAAGCCACGTTGGAATAGGAAAAGAGATCTAAACGTTCTTATAAGAAGCTTACTTAATGGCTTAAATGAAGCATTAGAGAGGAAAACCCTACTCAGATGCACAGACCAAGAGAAACCCAATTTTTACCACCTTTTTTAAACACATTGCTAACAGATTTATTTGGATTATTACAGCAGCACCGCTGTACATTGAAAGCGAAAGGAGAGAAACAAGAAGACCTTACTTGTTTTCCGCTTTAGTTTTCTCGCTGTCTTCCCATGCCTTGATAAAGGACAGTCTCTTTTCTTTTTCAAGGTCAGCAAGAGCTATATCTGAAAACGAAAACAATCGAAGAATAAGTTACTTTTAATGAAACTTTCTTCATCGTGGTCTGCCCAGGAAGTTAGCATGGGCACCCATAAAAACTCGAAATGGCATTTACATGTACATAACATTAATCGCTGAAGAGATTAGAGACAACATCACGTGAAGGTCTTAATGCGTGTAAGGAATTTCCAAAAAGATGACAACGGACTAAAACTGGACAGAATCCCTCAGCAAGTATAAGAAGATTCAAACAGAAATAGACTCGTTCATTTACAAAGAACATCCTACTGCTCCATTATTCTTTGTGGCTAACAAAAGGTACCTCTGTCAATTGATCCACCTGAAATCTTTTTCGGAGCAGGTTCTGTCTCTGCCAAAAAAGAAAAAAATTAGAAGCAATATACACAATTAATAAATTGAAACAGCAACAAGGTTTAGACCTCGCAAATCATGATTAATCCTGGGATAATGACGTCATGAAATGTACTCTAACAACTCAGTCAGCACAGAGTTAGTGCTTAACACCTGCACCTATATTGATCCCTTTCATTAGTTATCATCTTCTAGCTTGTATTATAACAGAGGCGCCATCACTTTTGACGTATCCAGTAACAATGAAAGGGGGCTGTTTTTCTTGAATGATCATTGTTGAGTAAGAAATTAATCCTTCCAAAAGGTAACAGTAAAAAGATCGATGAGAAAAGGCACATCTAACCCAAAAGGGCCACAACAGACACCTTTGATGCAAAAAAAGTCTAACATGATTAGGTGTAGCTTTGCAATTTTCACATCAGAAAGCATGGGAAAGTCGAGGTCCTATTGCAGAGTGTAGAATTGCATGATTGGTGTTACTAAAGCAAACCATCACCCATTCCCTTATCAAGCAATGTATAAGCATAAAGCCAACTATGGATAATAAGTGTATCAACCCAATAATTCCTTGTTGGGTGTCATTATACAAGATATGGACAATATCTACTAAAAAATAAAATCTTTGGATACCATTGTGCTAAGTAGGGACTGTTTTCAACTAAAAAAATGTTTGTGGATGCCATTAAATAAGTAGGGACACTTTCTATTAACAAAATTAATTATTTAAATACCATTATGCTATGTAGGGACTATTTCTATTTTCTGTAAGACACAAATAATCGAGCTAGCATAAAGAAGAACTCTAAGAGACAGCGTGTCTATGTCATGTTCGTATTTTCTCCAGCTAATAATATCATTTGACAGAAAGAAGAAAAAGTGAAAAATCCAAACATCTTGGTTTTTCAACAACTACGTAACAACAAAAGAGACATGCCCATCCACTAAAATTATCTAGATACAGGCTGCAATGCGCTTATGATTAATGTCTTCGAAATCAAGATATGGAAATCATACAGCCAGAGATCCGTCTGACTCCCAGGGAAGGAATAGACAGCCCTCTCTAAAAGAAAGATTCTCATTAATATATTCCATCTTGAAAATATATTATTATTACTCTCACAAAAGTTAAAATCTATCGCCTGTATGTAACTAGGCTAGTGTTCCTCTCAGGGTTTTTTTTTTTTTTTTCCGAGATAAATGATGGATTACAATTAACAAGAAACTCGAGATCTCACTCTCTTGATATGCAAAGGTTGATGTGAGCTTCTATGCCATTAACGAATCATGTGTTTGATACCTTAAAGAGTAAAAATTTCTTTTTCTTATCCTATCTGATGAAGTGATTGTAGAAAATTTAATCCCTTGAAAGAGCAGCAAAGTTGCCACATCTATCTGGATATTTTTACTAGCAAGTATTATTTGCTTAAAGAAAACGTGAGAGAAACAGTGACAGTAACGGATACTTGAATTTATCTGCATTCATCCAGATATGAGGAGAAATCAGAAATTGATAGAAATTTCTTTCTTTAAAGAAAGAAATTCAACTCGATATCATACTAATTGGGTAAACTTCTCAACACAAAATCAACAAAATTAATGAAAAAAACTACCAAATCCAGCCATTTCCATTCAGACCACTCTAAAATCTTCCAAGCACAGCATCATTTCAAGACAAAATGATCATGGGTTTTGGTTTCTCATAATTTTCCAGAAAAATAAAAACAAAGATAAAGAACTTACTTTCAACAACAGCGAGAGCTTTTAATTCATCAGCTACCTTCTCTTTCTCTTCAGCTGCTGGAGGTCGTGGAACTATAGCTTTCTCATCCGCCACATCACTTTCAGTTTCCACGGGAGCTGGAGTCACCAGCGTCTCAGTTTCTACCTTCTTCACTTCTTGCTCAGCCATTTCTTTTCCTCTTCAGCTTCTCTTCAACTATTAACAGATTAGCTTGAAAATCTTTCGCTTTGGCGACATCAACAATATCTTCTCGTGCCCTTTATAGCTCCAGAGAGCGTGTGTCCTCACCGCAGGTTACTCTCACTCGTGGGTTCTACACCGTCGATTTAGAATACAAAACAAGAAATTCTTTTAATATGGCGGTAAATATGTAAAGTGAACTTAAAAGAAGGATTCGCGTACGAAGCGTGGATAACTGCGTTTTGCCGACAGGTAAAACAGGTAAAGAGTGCCACGTAACGAGGAGTGGCGCTCGTTGGCTCCTTTATACGACGACGTAGAGCAAATAAATACAAAAATGGATGAAATGATTGTCAGTCGAAGTGGGGGCCACTTGAAAAGATAAAGTGGACCGCGTCGATTAATTGAGAAAAAATAAAATGTGAAATGGGGTCCATCTAACTTACTCCCCTGTGCTATTGTCATGGTTCGGCAGCCTGCCAACAATTTTCTTGGGACCCAAGAAACTATCCCCAATTTATTTTGATGGGTGCATTAGTTTCATGCCTGTAGCCCATGAATGAATGAAAAGGGATGCTTAACATTAGGGGTGTAGCTTAATCATTAGGTTATAGAATTTTTTTAAATAAAAAAATTAGTTAGTTTGACTAATATAAATTTTAAAATTATTAAAAATTTATATAATTATTAATTTTAAAATTTGTGAAGTTAATTAAAATACAAGTAAATTAATTCAAACATTTATATTAGTTTGAAAAAACAAATAATTACTTTGTAAAGTAATTGTATTTTTTAAAAAAAATTAATATATTTTCTTATTTTGATTGCATAATAATTTTATGCCACAATTCAAGTGGTTAGCGTAATACTCTGGTCGAAGCTAAGGTTGTGGGTTAAAAAAGAACTGAGGTTGCTTGTATTTTCTATAAAATAATTTATTATCTATGTATTTTGTTCTTAAAAAAAGTAAATATATATAAACAAGAAAGAAACTACCATGCAATGTGAGAATGTGCTTGTTTTTTTTAACAGGAAAATTTATTAGTTTTTTATTTTTTTGATTTGTTTGATTTTTTTTCAATCAGTTTTTTATTGAATTTTACATGTTATATCAATTTTTATATTTTTTATATTAATTCAATTTTGTAAAATTCATAACATTGGTTGTAGTGTTTTCAAGTTTAAATTATTATACTAAATTTAATAATAATACAAAAAAATCTAAAACCTAGATATTATTTATTTTTACATTCAAAATAATTTTGATCCAAGCAAGCACTGGTGAGAGCATAGAAATTAAAGATTTTTTAATATTAATATATCAAAATAATATAAAAAACTATTGAAAATAAAAAAAAATTAAAAATTTTTAAAATACAAACTAGACCGTGTTCTCCTTTGAAAATAATTGAACTCCTAGGGAATCGAGGTTGATGCAAACTCATAATATATGTTTTAGTTTCCGTATGCTTTGAAGTGGATCCAAACATTCGTTCTTCGCCTCAGTTTTTTTTTTTGGCACAGTATATTAGACATGCAAATAGTATATTGACGGCTGTTATCGTAGTAATAATAAATTAATCACCACCAATCACAGTACTTCTCGTTGTAGATTCTTGAATGCCATAATCCAGTGTTGTCTGATAGCATGTTTCCGTTTCTCTCGCTTTTTCATTCCTGTCGTTTAGCGGAGAACCGGCCGGTGCGGGTGCCTGCTGGGCTTGTGAGGCATGTGAGGCACGGGACCCGCAAATTGGGCGGTTGCTTTCAGTGCTGTCATCTGGAGGATTTAAGGTGATTAGTGCTCATTAAGGCTAGTTGCAGTTGTCCTGACTTTTTTAAAGAAAAAAATATATATATATATTAAATTATTTTTATAAAAATAATTTTTTTAAATAAAAAATATATTATTTTAATATATTTTTAAATAAAATATATTTTAAAAAACAACATCCACAAAAAATTATTATACATAGCAAACATCATCTCAAATTAGCTATTAATATTAAATATGTTTTGAAGACAAAAAAAAATGATTGTATGTAACTTAAAAATGTGTAGCTTGATTAGTGAGATTTTAGGTTTGCTTTATAAATATTATTAATTCAAGTTATATAAATTGTAGAATAACTAAAAATTTGTATAATTATTAATTTTAAGATTTATAAATTAAATCAAGATACATATAAATTTATTTATATTATTTATATTAATAAAAAATATATGTATTTTTGGCTGGAAAAACTATAATTAAAAATATAGCACCTTTCGTAATGTGACTGTGATGGATTCAAATAAATTATTTATTTATTTATTTATTTATTAATAAACACGAAGAACAATTGGATGCCAAATTCAACGCCTCTTGTCATTCAAATTTATGAATTAAAATCCTACCCAGATAGATATTTTTATTTGTGAGCCTTTGATGGTTTAATGCAACCGATGCAGCTGAAGAAACCCAAGGTCACCATCAACGACAAGATTGTGAAGGCACACTCATTGTGATGCCATCGGGCTCGAGCAACCATATCCATGTCTTCTTCTTCTTCTTTTTCTTTTTTTTCCTCTCAATTATCAAGGGATATAAATTAAATTAAAATATTTTAATATTTTAATATTTAGATTGTTTTTATATACTGGTATTAAGGATAAATTTTTATAAAATATTAAAAATATTGTTTAAACATATTTTAAGATAAAATACACTTTAAAAACCTATGAGCATGAATTCCAACAACAATTTCAAAGAGATTCTAGCAAGTGTCAGTAATATCTTCCTGCCCGCTTCTTGCTTGGTTTTATTTGAGGTTTTGTTTGAGAGTTGTGAGAGTGGTTTCTGTTAGCTATTTTTTTATCCGGATTATCTTGCATCGCTTAGCGTCTGTACTTGAATCAGTTTTCAATTATCTATGAATATTGCTAGACATTGAAAATAAATTAAAAAGAAAAAGCTTTTCTCAAATTAAATTAATCGATAATGATCTATTTATCGTACAATGTAGCATATCATAGCAAATTGTGAGTTCCATGTGAAAACTCGAAGTATCATATCATATATCACGATTTTTTTTCCTTGTTTATGTAAACAGTACAAAGTTTTAACGTGACGCATCGTATCTTTTTACTTATATTAGTAAACAAAATCTTTTATTTTCTCCGGTAAAAAAACATTTTTTTAATAAGCAAAAAATATTATTAAATTGTTAAAATATTTAAAGCAATAAAAAACTTATTATTATTGTCTTGAGTAAATATTTTATATTTAGGGCTTTATTGTTTTTTTATTTATATAATTAAGATGTTTCTAACATGTTGTTTAAATACACTTTTATATAAGGTATTTTAATTAAAAAACATGAAACTCAAATATCTCTTAATAAAATAAATCTAAGCTTTAATTATTGAAAATTATATATTTATTATATTTTTATAATGAATTTTAAAAATTAAAACGTTAAGACATAAATAAGAATTAATTCACACCATTATCAATATTTAATTAATTATTAAAAATTAAAAATTAAATATAAAAAACCAAAAAAAAATTTAGATTAACGTATCATTCTTTAATAATTTTTTAAAATCATGCTAGTGCGTGTACATATATGTTCCATTGAATTAATTTGCAACGGGCCAGATGGTCACGTGCCTCGTTTGTCTTTCGTTTTGCCACGATCATGACAAGTTTCCTTCTTTTGTAAGAGATATGAAGGTAATTAAGTACTCTTTTTTAAAATAAAAAAATATAGTTGCTTATAAGTTACATACAAGTGACATATTAAAACTGCTAATTAATAATGATGGTGCTTGCTGATTTAATTATTTTTCTTCTTGCTTGTAGTCAGGAGCTTGATCGGATTTCTGCAATAATGATTACTTTTATTTTTGTTATTTCATGGTCCGCCTTGATCCAGGATTCGAACCATATGGATCCCCGGTTCTATAAACAAGCAACGTAGACTGGTCACTGGGCCTTTCCGTGTTGATTTTCTTGCTCTTCGTTTTATCTCCCCAGCACATAAATATAAATGTTAGGGTTTTTGTAATATTTTTTTTCAATAAAAAGAAATAATTCGAAGACAAAATAGTTACCAATTTAATCTTTTTTAAGATATTCTAAATAGTATAATTAAATTCAATCATATAATTTAATATTTTATTTTAAATATTTTATGAAAACGACGACGTATCAAAATTATAAACCAGCCGCGGTCTGTTCGGCTCCCGGGGAAAACCCGGGAAAAGACGGTGGAATAATTTCCTGTGCTCCAAATTAGAACTTTCGATCGTCAAAACCCTAAAACAAATTCACAAATTCAACTAAAATTGAAACAATGAACACTGACATTCCAAATCCAAGTTATTCGACAAAGAAACAATGGGGACAGAAAGTATCAGAGAAAGTGATATCAGCATTCAAATCTCTCCCTAAAAAAGGAAAGCCTCAAGGTTGCGAGGTCACCGTCTTAGCTTCATTTCTCCTCTCCTCTCCTTCCCAAGGTAACTAAACACTACTTCTTCGCTATTTCTTGTAAATTCAATTTCTTTCTGATTTGGATTTTACTTTTTTCTCAGAATTGGAAGTTGTTGCGTTGGGGACCGGTACGAAATGCGTTGGACGCTCACGTCTGAGCAACCGCGGTGATATTGTCAATGATTCACATGCTGAGATTATTGCTAGAAGAGCTTTAATTAGGTTTTTTACTATATTTGGCGAATTAATGCGTTTTTCTGTACGCTGAAATGCTTTTTTTCTCCCTCTTTGCTGTTATAGCATTGATTCCCTAAATATGTTTGTTTGTTTGTTTGATTTTTTTAATTAATTGTATGTTTGTTTGTTTGATTTTTTTAATTAATTAAATTAGGTTTTTCTATGCGGAGATTCTACACATTATTCGCGATTCATCTGAGGATGGATGTAATAATGGAAGCAAAGAAGTGAAAATTAATGATGGCGGTAACTGGATTTTTGAACTGGAGCAGCATGGCTGTAGTGAAGTGAAGTTTAAGTTGAGAGAGGGTTGGCAATTGCATCTGTACATTTCACAATTGCCATGTAATTCTCGGTGATGATTGTAAAATTAAATGAATGCATAGTTTCTACACTGTTTGGATCTTACACTAGCTTTGGGTATGCATGCGTTCTGTGACTTTGTTTTGTTCTAGTTGTTTCTTGTAGGCGGGGATGCTTCTGTAAGTTCACTGTTGTCTCCTGCGAGAAATGTTTTCACAAGAGAAGGGGATCTGCCACCATCCCTATGTGGGAATGGTTCGACAAGTGACCTTTTGGAGGTTACAAAAGAGAATAATGGTACAGATGGATTCTGTATCTTTATTTTTTTATCTTTTCTGGCTTATGGTTATCTTATTTCGCCTGCTTTTATATTTGATTCTTGTTGAGCTGCTTATTTGAGATTTCTGTAAGTTGCACTTGAGGTGGAAAGTGGACGGTGATATTACTCCAAGTAGGATAGTCTTGTCATCTTAGATGACATTTATTGATATTACTCCAAGTAGGGATCTGTGTCATAGTTTCTCTCATAATACTCACATTCATTGGAACCATAGTATTATCTCAGAGAAGTGCTATTCTCTTTCTGGCAAGCAATAACAGAAGTATGTTGATCTCTGTTGCTTCCATGATCTTATTGTTATGCCTTATCTTTTCAATTTTATTGTTGTTTTCCGTGATGGCTATTTTATCAAATTCTGTTTTTCAATTCACCTCTTTAGGCTGGTTGAATTGATTTTTCAAAACTCTTCTATTCATCAGTTATCATGTTTCTTTTAAGCTGGCACATTTTCTTCTTGAAAGTTATGTCAAGATGAGACGTATTGGTCTTGACGTAAGCATTTGTTTGACTCGAAACTATTTATAAGCAGGTAGACTTTCAACTAATGGTTCACAAATCAGTGGCATGGTTCAGAGGAAGCCTGGTCGTGGTGATACAACATTGTCAGTTAGCTGCTCTGACAAAATAGCTCGGTGGAATGTTGTTGGAGTTCAAGGTATGTTATTTCCAAATTTCCAAAGTAGCTCTTACTTTGTGCCAGCCTAAATTAATATGCTAGTTTTCCAAGTTAGTGAACTTTATTAATTTTTAATATGTCTTCTATTTTTGTTTTCAATTTATCGTTTTTGTGCTCTAAGTCTGGCATACCATTATCATAGTACGGCTTTGTGATGTTTCTGAAGTTGACACACTTGCACTGAATTTTGATTTTATGTGAATAACCTATTAATGGTATCATATGCACAAGATGGCTCATTTTCTGTTTGCACAGACATGCATGTGATATATTTTACGATGCCTCATTTTGACTATCTTCATGAATTTTTGTTTTTTTGAGAAAATTGTCTTCATGACTAACTATATATAAGTAACCAATAGGAATTAATAATTGCTTTAGTTAAGTAACGAAGTTCTTATTCCTCTTATTTCAGGAGCTTTGCTTTCCTACTTTCTTCAACCTGTTTACCTTTCTTCGGTAACTGTTGGGCAATCCTCTAATAGTCCCAAAAACTTTTCTCTAGAAGATCACTTGAAAAGAGCCTTGTATGATCGAATCCTGCCATTGTCGAATGAACTAGTTGCTCCTTTCCATCTAAACAAGGTATTTAATAGCACAGCATTCAATATACAGCGGACCATGCTCGTGATGATCTATGGTACATAATGCTACCTGCAGCCACTTTTTTATGCAGCTCCTGAACCACCCATGGAATTTAAGCATGCTGACACTGCTCTAGTAACTTTGACATGCGGGTAATTTTGAACTGATCCTGTTCATGTTCTAGGCGCACCAATTATTTATCTCTGTTTGTTTGTCACAATATACTTATGCCTTGACCCAGGTATTCCATATGTTGGAGCAAGTCTGGCATGCATGAAGTCATCCTTGGGACAACTGGAAGAAAGCAAGGCACTTCTGCTAAGGGGGCACTTTCTCCAGCTACAATGTCCTCTCTATGCAAGTACACTGAGAATTAGGCTTATTCGTTGAAAGGTTTCCTTTGCTGTAATTTTAATCACCGTCAAGTCGTAATCTTTATTCTTTTGTTCTAGAAAGCGGTTATTGGAGGTTTTCTTGACATTAAATCTGGAGTTCCAGAGCAAATGCCCAGCCAAAGATATTTCTTATCGAGAACTCAAGGTTCTGCATTATTTCCTGAGATCCTTATTCCTGTTGGTTTTCGTTCTAAATAATAGTTTGATGATGTCTTGCTTGAATGGGATAAACTTGTCATTGAAACGCTATAAGCTGTGTTGATAAATTGTAAATGTCCATGTTGTTTGTGGATTTCACATTTTTCCCTGGCTCGTCTCTTCCATTAGTTTGCAAATTCAGGCAGCATAAACCAATCTTCTCTTATAATAATAAATGTACGTCAACATTATGTGCAGAGTTTAAGTTCTTGGTTTATCTGTAGATCAACATTATGGTTCTTGTTGCTAGTACAGTAAGATTGACCTACAGTATGATCATATGCTAATTCCCAAGCTTCATTTTCATAGCCATATTAAATCTGCAATGTATACATGTATGGCTATTGAATCTCCTCTTACTACTTTAGTAAATTCTCTTGCAGAACAATTCTCAAGCGTACAGTTCAACTTCAAAATCTTTTAAAGAAAGTGCGGCTTTTAACAATTGGCCATTGAAACCCTTGGACTTCGAGGCCTTCTCCATTTTGAGGGAGTGAGGTATGTGCCGCTCAACTTCAGGTACTTGTAATTACAACTTGTTACTTGTGCCGCCTAACCATCTGGCAGTCGGTTGTCTAGCTCCATCTTATGCGTAGCTAGATATGATACGATGCAACCAACTTTTGGGATAAAAACTAACAGGCAGTAAATTGTTGTGAACTTGCTCCCTTCAGGCCTCCCAGGAACTTTGATATAGTATCAAGTGTTGCTCATGAGGACCATTGTCTATCATCCACGTTTTTGGCAGACCATTCACAGAGGGGGAGCACTTCTTTTGCTGGAGCTGTGATGGGTGCTTTTGCACCATTTGCTGCCTCATGACATTCTCATGGTCCATCGTAGGAACCCCTGAACTGTTCTAACATCCTCCAGAGCTGCTGTGATGAGAGCTCACAATTTCCGTGATGGGTGTTTTTGCACCATTTGCTGCTTCATGACATTCTCACGGCCCATCGTAGGAACTCCTGAACTGATCTAACATCCTCCAGAGCTGCTGTGATGAGAGCTCACAATTTCTTCATGGCAGAGCCACATAACTAGTGAGTGTTGCAATAACATGTTAAACACATTGCCATAACATTTTAGGTGAACCTCTCTACAAGGCTACGTACATGTGATTTGTGATTTGATATTGATTTTGTTCTCTTTAAAAGTCTGTTTGGGAGCGTGGTTGTTGTTGCTTTTTAAATAGCTTTTTATGCCAAAATACATGTCAACATGTTCTTTTATTTTTAAAAAATTATTTTTGATACGTTGATTTTGTTCTCTTTAAGTATCTGAATTGTGGGCACTTGAAAACTCCAAATATGTTTGGCTGTGGCCTATGCATGGGACTCAGAAGAGATCTGACTGAAGAATGATGATGCACAAGACCTACCATCCCTTTAAACTAAATTGTGGGCACTTAAAAACTCTAAATATGTTTAGCTGTGGCCTATGCATCGGACTCAAAAGAGATCTGACTGAAGAATGATGCACAAGACCTACCATCCCTTTAAACCCTTATACCTGGTTATGAACCAAATTAACCGATTATAATTTTTATGCTTACAATAAAATACTAAACCACAGTATTGTATTCGATTATATTATTTGAAATACATGTGGAAACTAATTAAATTAACAATCTTAATTACTGTCTTTATTTAAAAAATCAGTTAAAGGAAATGAAAGATTTGGGCAAAAACCAAAAAAATAAAAGAAAGAAAAGATTAATAATATACCGTACGAGGAACAAGAGCATCCTCACGAGGAATGTTGCAAGGATTTTTGGGAGGAAAAAAAGAAACTTTCGAAGAGAGACATGTAGGTATTTTTGAAATATATTTAATAAAATTAATTTTAAGAGGGTACTGCAGCAAACTAGAAGTCTTATCTCTAATTTCCTTTCGAGTTTGGTTGATAAATTAAGTTTTATTCGAAACTCAAATCAATATTGTTGAAAACATAAAAAAAAATCGTTTTACTTTTTTAAAACAAATTAAATTCACATAATTTTAAAAAAGCTATTAAAGACCCTACGCCGCCTCTAAATATGCAGGTCCTAGCTGGCCGCAGCCGGCTATATGTTACTACAAAAACCCGATAAGAAAGCGTTCGGTGCATAGCCACCACCAGTCTGTCAGTTGGCCTTGGCCGGATGTATGTTACAATAAAAAAATTGACAAGAAATTGTTAGGTGCATAGCCACCACTAGCCAGTTCAACTCAAGGATTGACGAACCAGATCCTGAATCAGTTTTGGTTAGTGGCCAGGATTGTTTGTGCACTGATCATTCAAAACCCGATCAAACCTGGTTTCCACCGATCAGAAGTGGTCAAAAACCGGCAAACTTGAACCGGTTGAATGAGAACTGATTCAACCTGTCGTGTCACTTGATAAAGGGTCTTCAACCCCAAGACCTTTCTAGCCAGTCACACACACACACACACACTCTTCCCGTACATCTTGCCTTGATAAAAGAGAAGACAAATGGTAAATTCTGTTTCGGTTTACTTAAATAAATTGAAACGTGGTATGTTTTGATTTCGAAGTTTACAATTACTTCCTGTATGATGACTTTATAAGAGAAAAAGACAAGGTTATCAATTTTGTTATGTTAATGTTCTTTCTTTTTTTTAATTAAAACAATATGTTTTCATTTCAGAGTATTTTCACAATAGTTTTAGGGTTATATTCTCTCTCTTTATTTAATAAAAATAATTTTAATTTAAATCTAAAAATAAATTAACTATTTTTATATATATATTTAAAAAATATTATTTCAATTTAAATCTAAAGATAAATTAACTTTAAATTATGCAATTTAAATTTTTAAAACAAGTAAAAATATGGAAGTTAAGTTAATATAATATGACCGACTTAATAAATTTAAAAAAAAATAGTATAAATATAGTTTAATTAAAAAAATCTATATATATATATATATATTGAGATGTTATTTTATTGGATCGACTTGAATCATAAGATTATAAAATTATTTAAATTTACTTAAATTAATTTATAGTGATCCAGATTATTAGATTGAAATAATTTTATAGAAAATAAATTAAAAAAAATAAAAAAAAAAATAATTCATAATCAATCAAATATTAAAGACGTTGAATAATAATGTTAAAAAAATTAATTAAAAACATATAAAACAATAATTTAAGTTAATTAGATTAATTCATCAAATTTATTTATAATGTTTCTTTTTTTTATATATATTACTTGACTAATCATTGATGACTTATTAGAGCACGTTTAGAAATGCTGTATAAATTATGCTCTCTTAAATTTTATATTTTTATTTAAAATATTTTTTTTATTTTTAGATTTTTTTAATATGCTGATATTAAAAATAATTTTTAAAATATAAAAAATTTATTTTAATATATTTTTAAATTAAAAATATTTTTAATTATCATAATCACAAAGACACTCTTACCCCAGTGAAGAAAATTCTAACCTTTGCTGGTCGGCACAATTTGTCAAATTGACAATTGTGATAATTTTTCACTACAATCTGCAAACTGAACGTGTGTCTGGTATTCTCGTCCAAGAACTACAAATTCCAAAGCATCATTGTTGATGATTAATTGTGCTCTTCGCAAGTTGCTCTACCTCGTCCTGTTGGTTGTCCGACAGGAAAAAAGACAAATTAGGGTGCTCGAATCCAATCCAGGAGCTTACTTCACCACACGGGCACATCATCTCTCTTACTCTGGGTCCGACACTTACATCGACTTTCAAACTCGGTTCAAATCCTATGAACCTCAAGCCCACAATTTCTCTTCAAATCCTTAAACTCCTCAATAAACCCACTATTGACCCCTCCTCCACCGCCAAACCCCATGTGGGAATCGACGACTAAGTCTCTCGTCAACGAGATAGTAGATAAAGTATCGCCAGTTGCCTCGAGGGAGACGAGAAATGAAGGAGAGGAGTTGGCAATTACTGCTCTTGTTACTGGAAATACAGAGAAACTGAGTGACGTTAAGGGAAATGTTTTTGAGGCGGCACCTGATGTTCATGTTCATGTTATTCAAATATATAATAATATAAATGAATTGTCAATACATGATGAAGCAAACTATATTTGTACTATTCAAAATGCTGTATTAATCATCATTTAGCCTTTTCGACTTGCGTTTGCCATCAGGAATGCTCTCAGGTCTCTTAAAAGCAAAAGACAGAAAGCACGGTTTGAAGCAGAGCTTGAGAGGCTCAAAACGATATGAAAATAGATAAGATGGGGATAGAAGATTATGAACTCGTAGAACACATTGTCACTGGTGATCATGACCTTCCTCGTTAATACAATGTTGTTTCCATCATGCCTGACTCAGAGAGATGTATTTTGCTCGTCTAGAGAGATGCTAAATGGGGAATTGACTAAGCGAAAGAAATCAAAAACAAAACAACAAGAGCAGGAGTGTAAAAGGAGGATCTGGAAGGGGTAAGTTAAGAGGATGCTTGTGAAGGTTCAGTTTGCTTAACCAATCAACCATTTTAATTCTATGATGGTGGGACCGGGGAGCCTTGTCTGGACACCTATGATGTGTTCCACTAAAAGAGGGGTGCAGTTAATAATAATTTAATAATATGGTTGAGTGTTTTTAATTTGAAAATATATTAAAAAAAAAATTATTTAAAAAATTTATTTTTTATGTTAATATATTAAAATTATCTGAAAATATAAAAATATTAATTTAAAATAAATAAATTAATAAATTAAATTAAATTTTTTAAAAAATACTTTTAAAATCCAAAAATAAATAAGTTCAGTATTACTGCTATTACCTCGCAAACTGATTTCAGATGATTTGCAATCCATTATTGATATCAATAATACAACCCTAAGAGTAATGATGCATGAAGTGTATATGACCTAACGACTAACATATTATTAACCCTTGAGATATCTTATGTGACTTGAAAAAATCAAGACAATTAACATTAAGTATTCTTATGGTGTTTGATATTATACTTCATTTATATTTTTCAAAAAAATTAAATAATTTTAGCTTCAAATTAATTTTTACATGTATTTTTAAATAGTTTTGATGTATTGATATTAAAAATAAATTTTAAAAAATTAAAAATATTACTTTAACATTCTTTAAAAAAATAATATTTAAAATCATAGGAGGGTAGAACTAGCCATTCTCATTTTCTTTCTTCTTTTTTTTTTCTTTGGCGTAAATTGACCACTCACTTTGACTGGTCAAGAGGGCAGTCTCCCACAGGCTGCGGAATTCGTGATTTGTCTTAATGATAAATGGACCAAACATTAATTTTTTTCCTGATGGCTACCTCCACGCCTCAACTTCACACCGTCAGAAAATGCTTTTTCACTCTAGAAGCTCATGGCGAATGCCACCATCCTCACGCAAGCCAAGGTCTTAGTGTAAGAAAATTTCCTTGAGAGCAATTACGAGGCAGATAGCAGATTAGCTATCGTATAGCAGTGATCATTCCAACTCTGAAATCTGGGATCGTAGATATCCCACTTCAACAGTGATTTCCTGCTCCAGATCCTATGAAAATCAGAGAACCTTGGCCTTGCGAGTTTCTGTCGTTTCATTTCTTCCTTTGACCTCAACAATCAATGCAAACTCTTAGCAATTTGTTTTTTTTTTTTCTCCCGACGACAAGAGAGTTTGTTAAATCTTAC
Organism: Populus euphratica; assembly: GCF_000495115.2. Taxonomy (NCBI): domain Eukaryota; kingdom Viridiplantae; phylum Streptophyta; class Magnoliopsida; order Malpighiales; family Salicaceae; genus Populus; species Populus euphratica. Next base: position 4,580,089 of record NW_011499846.1, read on the forward strand.
GTCTGGACATGAAGCTAGACAAGATGTATTCTCGTGTATAAAGAACGAGACGCTGACCCTGTTTCACTGTCTCTTCAGGCTTTTATTGAGGCCTACGCTGCTTGCTTAGCACCCCACTTCACATGGATTTAAGTCCATGATCATGGACGATTCACGTTTTTTCCTTCCGATTCACTCTTTAATTGATTATTATGACTGTGCCCACGAGAGTTTTCCTCAATGTAAGTCCCTCGTTTAAACGCTTCCTCTCACATTTTCCTTCTTTCGAGTTGGAAGATTTGTGATGTTTTAGGCTAATTTGACTTTAAACACCAATTTAAAACCCCATTAAACGTTCTGACCGCTGGTGATGGCAACTATATTGTATTAATCTTCCACAACAGGATCGTACCTTATGTTATTGATTACCCTTGACATTCTATTCTGATAGATAATTAATTACCTTTAACTTTAATTTCCCACTAAGCTAGCTTAATAATTAATTACGAGACTTTGGGCACTAGATTGGTGGGGAGCCGTGTGCTTATCTTTCAGGGAACTTAGTTTTAAGATTTTCTAATCCCGCCAAGTAGTCAAGGCTGCTATCCAATCAGAGGTTCGCACTGGAATTTTCTCACCAGAGTTTTCTTCTCGTTTCATCATACTAGGAAATAATTAATTAGTGAATTCAGGTTATATATATATATATATATATAAAGCAAAATACGTAGTTAATTATTGCTTAAATATCATATCAATTTTGAATTCAATAATTTAAATTAAGCAAACAAAAATATTTTAAAAATAATGTAAATCTCACATTCGTGGCTTAATGGAGGAGATTCTTGAATATGAAAAGACAATGTTGCCAGGCTACATTCATCCTGTGTCACGAGTAGGGTGATTAGGGATTCAAGTACTTTAGTCATGCTTAATTACTACGCACCACTAGATTCTACAAGCCCCCTCAAAACGTTATGCTACTTTTTTCTTAAAAAAAAAAAAAGGTACTCTCCAAGGGCTGACTTTTTTGATAAATAGAAATCCGATGGAGGACTTTAAACGTGAACTAAGTAGCAAGATGTCTTCATAAATGCAATGGAGACAACTCGGGACTCTGCTTCTAATCAACCTTTCTTCTTCTCCTCTGTATCTAGCCAGACTTGGGACAGTCCATTTCTTCCTGTTTTTTTTTTTTTGGACAAACAGTCCATGCATCTCGTATCTTCTCCCAGCTATTCTTTTTCTTTGAATATTGGAGACTTGGAAGAAACTCTTTAACAGGGAAGACCTTGAGCAAAGGACTCAAAAACTCTCCACATGTAATTACGTGCACCAAAAGGTAATGTAGAGCTATATATAATCACATGTCAAATTAGAGCTTTTCAAGGTAGAGGCGGGATAGAGCCTGTGAAATCATGAGGGAGAAACAAAAATATGCAAATGATATCTGGCACTCAGGGTTTGAAAGATACTTGACAAAGCAACCGTGGAGAACAGTGAAAAAGAGAGATGCTGCCACTGTTTTGGTCGTCTTCTTTCTCCTCCTCTTCCTAGGCGCCTTGGTATTTGTGGGTTGGTTTGATGCTGTAAGTTATATCAAACCCTTTTTCTGTTTTTTTTTTTTTAAAAAAAAAAACAAAGTCCTACGAAGCCTTGACAATATATGCAAAACCCTTTAGATAACTATCCATATCTGTATGTATGTACGTGTGATCCTATCAAACCCCTTTTCTTGTTTTCTTTTTTTTAGTAATTTTAACTTTCATGATAATTTCCTTAACAAAATCAATATATGGTGTTTATTCCAGCCCCATATTTTTACTGTTTTCCACTTAATTAACATCGCTGGGGTGGGTTTTTTTTTTTTTTTTTTGGGGGGGGGGGTGTTGTTGTATCTATAATTTTGTTGTCTTACTTCGTTTGGTTTCTTATTTCTTTATATTTTAGAAGAGAATGGTGTTAATTTGATGTTGTTTACATGTTTGCTAATACAAGCGATGGCTGTAATTTTCAGTCAGTATTTCGAGGTATTTCTCGAAAACCAACCCTAACACCCACAGGAATGCCTTCAGAGTTCCCACTCCGATGCGCCACGGGAAACCTGAAGCAAACCTGTCCAGAAAACTATCCTACCAAACACAACCCCACCACAAATCCTGACCGCCCGTCAAACCTTAATTCTACATGCCCATCATACTTCCAATGGATCCATGATGATCTACGACACTGGAAAGAGACAGGAATCACGCAGGACATGATCGAACGGGCTCGGAAAACAGCACATTTTAGGCTTGTGATTGTCAACGGGAAGGCCTACGTAGAGAGGTACAGGCAATCACTACAGACGAGAGATATGTTCACCTTATGGGGTATTTTACAGCTTCTAAGGTGGTATCCTGGTAGATTGCCTGACTTGGAGCTCATGTTTGACTGTGACGATCGGCCGGTCATTCCATCTAAGCATTTTAGGGGCCCAAATGCTGCCCCACCACCATTGTTTCGATACTGTTCAGATTGGCAGAGTTTAGATATTGTGTTCCCGGATTGGTCATTCTGGGGCTGGTATGTTATCCCTTTCTTAACTCCATATTTATTTATTTATTTATTTATTCTTGTTTTCAATATTTTTCTGCGGATTCCTTCCATGTCCTTACAATTAATTTTCCATGACTTTAAACTAGTTGCGTCACTTTTGGATCCACGGAAAGCTTTGAGCTTTACGACTCTATGTGCTAAGAAGTTTGGTATATGAAAATTTAAAGGCAAATAATTATCTACAAAATTAAAGGCGCAATATTAGGCAGTAATTAGTAGGGCGGGCTAACCTACTAAATTTTATTTTATTTTTGTAAGAATTTAAATTTTTTTATGTTTTGTATAGTTTTAATATACTAATTTTAAAAATAATTTTAATAAAATAAAATAAAATTATTTTAATATATTTTAAAATAAAAAATATTTTAAAAAATAATTATAACCGCTCTATCAATAATTAACAATTAACTCACTTTCAATAATTAACAATTAACTGGCAAATAGGCTCTATTGGGCTACTGATCCCAGGCCCTTTCGGCTCTATAAAGGCCCGTGCCATTTATAACATTCTTGTTGTGTTTGGCGTGGCAGGGCTGAGACCAATATACGGCCATGGAAAAACATGTTGAAGGAAATCAAAGAAGGTAACAGCAGAACTAAATGGAAGGACAGGACACCCTATGCTTACTGGAGAGGTAACCCATGGGTGTCTCCAATAAGGCAGGACCTCCTCAAGTGCAATGTCTCTGAGCAGAATGACTGGAACACTCGCCTATATCTTCAGGTAACATGTGCTTTCTCTTCTTTTCTTTTTTAATTTGTCAGTGATGATTAAAGGGAGGCATCTACAATTTTCTCTTCAACATTATTTTAGGACTGGGTAAAACAATCTAAAGAAGGGTACAGAGAATCAAATCTACAAGATCAATGCACCCATAGGTAAGCAAAAAAGGACCCCCCCCCCAAAAAAAAAAGAAGAAGAAGAAGAAGAAAGTTCTTGTTGATATTGATGAAAGTTATTTCTTTGCAGATATAAGATCTACATAGAAGGATGGGCCTGGTCTGTAAGCGAGAAATATATCTTAGCTTGTGATTCGATGACCTTGTACGTGAGGCCTCGTTACCATGATTTCTTTATAAGAGGCATGGTGCCATTACAGCACTACTGGCCTATTAGGGACAACAGCAAGTGCACTTCCCTCAAGTTCGCTGTGGAATGGGGCAACAATCACACCGAAGAGGTAAGTGAAGATAAGTGTCATGAATCTGTCATTAATTTTTATCTACTTGCATACCTCATGTTCATGTGGATAATCCAGATAATTTACGTACTTTATATCCAAACAATTCTTATCTCAAAACTGGAGCCATTGACGTAACTTCTGCACTAAATTCTGGTGTTGCAGGCACAAGCCATAGGAGAGGCTGCTAGCAACTTCATTCATGAGGATATGAAGATAGATTACGTGTATGATTACATATTTCATCTACTAAACGAGTATGCAAAGCTCTTGAAATTCAAGCCAAAAATACCCCCGGGAGCAGATGAGCTATGTCCAGAAACAATGGCGTGCCCCACAAATGGTACACATAGAAAGTTCATGGAGGAATCCATGGTGCTGTCTCCGAGTGACGCAATCCCATGCACCTTGCCTCCCCATGATCCTTCGGTTCTTGGAAGTTTGTGGGATAGAAAGGACAAATCAACCAAGCAAGTAGAGTCGTGGGAAAATGAATATTGGGAAAAATTAAGCAAGAAGCAATAGAAACCGATTAATCGAATTTACTCCTCATTTTTTCCTTCTTATTTGTTGTAACCAAAATAGGTGCTTGCAAGCAATTACCCTGTCTCCTAAATCTAATTGCTTTCGACTTTGTTACTGTAATCAAGCTCGTGGCTGTTCTTGTCAAATGAGTTTTCATATTATTAAATAATAACTTCAACTCCAAAATTTAAACGCAGTTGATTATATAAAGTCTCAATATATAATATATATAGTTTTTCTATACATCTTCTCAAGCTCAAGGATAACAGATATATATATATATATATATATATATATATATATATCAAGCCTGAATAAAATAAAATAAATTCTGCTGACCACAATTGAGATGCCAGGGTTAATTTTGCAGTATTTTTTTAGAAAAAAATAATTCCAGTAGGAGCTTCTCACTCATAGTGGAGTGGGTTTTATCCCTTAAAGTGATCCTATCCCATAGCAGCGTACAGATTTCTGTCTTGTGCCGAGAACTTCTGAGAAAAGATTATAATAATTTTTTTTTGTTAGTAACCATTCCACCCACCTTCGATGGCTTTGCTCATAAAACCTGATCATTACGATTTCTTTGGTAGAGATTTAATTTTGTTTTTAAAATATTTTAATTTTTTTTTATTTTTATTCCTATGAATTAATATTTTTTATATTTTAAAATTCTAATATTAAAAATAACTTTTAAAAAATTAAAAAATATTATTTTAATATATAAAAACACTTCAAAACATAAGTTCTTAAAACATAAAAGATAAAAGTACGAGAAGTACGATTTCTTCAGTAGAAGCATGGTGCCAAGGCAGTACTACTGGCCCATTAGGACCAGCGACAAGGGCGAACTTATCAAGTTCATGTAAAGTACATACAGACGAGACTCTCTAATTTCTATTGATTTATGAAAATTAGCAGGAATTAATTACAGGCACAGGCCCTTGGAAAGGCAGGAAGCAAATTTATGCAGGAAAATCTACGATTATGTGTGTTTCATTTGTTGAAGAAGTGCGCTAAACTCCTGAAATTGAAGCCAAAAATACCTGCAGGAGCGGTTCTGAATCAGTGGCAAGTTCTGGGGATGGTTTATGGAAAATATTCATCGAGCAATCAAATAAAAAAATAAAAGAGATAAATGATATAATAAAAACATAATTTTAAAAAATATTAATTTTAAAAAATATTTTTTTAAAAAAAAAAGGCAGCTCTGGGCCAGCAATTCAGGTCAGCTCGCTTGGCCATTTTATTAATGCCCACACAGCTGTGCCCTTTATAAAACCATACGATAAAAAAAGAGAGGCAGCTCTGGGCCAGCAATTCAGAGGTCAGCTCGCTTGACCATTTTATTAATGCCCGCACAGCTGTGCCCTTTATAAAACCATACGAAGCAGTTAATATATCTGATTTTTCGTGCAGTTGGTGGTTTTTGAGAAATATTATAATTGTATCATTATCAATGGCATGGTACTAACATAGGTGCTGTAAATAATTAATCTGTACCTTGAAGAGTTTAAACACGTGTTCTCATCATTACAAATTTGTTACAAAAGAAGGTGAAAAAAACTTGCTAGTAGTGTGAGGATGCTGCGCCTGCAACGGATAAAAGCAAGCATGCACAGGTGGCAAAACTTCTTTATATCCATTTATTTGCTAAAAAAATATTTTTTAATATTTAATAATATTATAAAAAATAAATTAAAAAATACTTTTTAGTATTTAGTTATAATATTAAAAATAAACTGAAAAATAGTTTATTAATATTTTATTTTTTAAAAATTTATTAAAATAATGAGGAATAAATCTTTTGTATATCCATTTATTTGTTAGAAAATAGTTTTTATTTGTAAAATAGGTTTTTTAAAATTAAATTCTCGAAAAATAAATTATTTTGTGATGTTGGATAATATTATAAAAAATAAATTGAAAAATACTTTTCAATATTTGGTTATGATATTGAAAATGAGCTAGAAATAGTTTATTAATATTTTATTTTTTTAAGTTTATTAAAATAATAAGAAAAAATTCTTACAAATTAAAAATTTAAATGGGGATGAAATTAAAAAAATATAATTTTATAAATTATCTCAGATAAAATAAATAATAATTAAAATAATGGCTATCAAACCTAATAAATAAGAATATTAAAAGATAATAAAATTAAAATAATTATAATTATAATTTTATAAATTATTTCAAATAAAATAAGTAATAATTAAAAGAATAAGAATCAAATTTAATAGATAAAAAATTTTCAATTAAAAAATAATAAGAGAAAAATAAATAATAATCATAAAAATAAGGACCGAAATTAGTATAAAAATTAAATTAAAATTTAAGGGATAAAATTAAAAAAATATTCAAACAAAATATATATCAATCAAAAATTTAAGGATCAAATTTAATATAATCAACAAATAATATGATATTTTTAAATTTTTCATAATTTCTAAAAAATATTTTCTACTCAAAATAAAAAATAATAATTTTCTACAGATCAAGCATTAAAAAATATTTTTTATCAATTAATTTTTTTAATAATACATATACATAAAAATAATAAAAATAATTTCCTAAAATCTACTTTCCAAGGCAGACAAACACTTTCCGCCCTTTAATATTTTCGGATAGAGAAGAGTGTTTTAAATTCCTTTTTATTCTTGCAAGGTCTGAGATAGAATACAAGAGAAGCTATCAGAAATTATATACAACAACTAACACGGATGCCCAGCGCATGATAAAATTTCAAGTTAATTTTTAATATAAAAAAATAAAACATTGATATTATTTTTTAATTAAGAGATGTAAGAAAATAAAATTATATATATTAAAAATATTATTTGGAGATAGATATTTTAAACATACAATCTTTTTCAACATGTCTTTTTACATTAAAAAAATATTAAGTATAGATAAAAAAAAACTTATGAACGCATCCAAATTAATAAGTCAATAATAATTTATGTCAATAAATAAAAAAACAATAATGATAATTAAATATATTTCTATAAAAGTTGTGAGGAAAAATTAAATCGAGATGTTTGAATTTGTAATACAATTATCTATCCGATCATATTCAACTATTATGCTTATTAAAATTAATTTTTTTATTTAATAAAATGATAATGTAAATAAACACGTGTAAAGTGTAAAGTTAATTGGATATAATCAAATTAATAAAAACTATTTTACCGTGTTGCACTTATTAAAAATAGTATAAAAAATAAATACTTTTTTTGAAGATCAATTATATATAACATAAAAAAGAACTAGAATAACCTTTTCAAAAATTAAGTACATGCAAAATAATAATAAAACAACCACTAATTAAAAAAATAAAATAAAAAATAAAAACCATAAAAAAGGGATATTAATTGAAATATATTTTTAAAAATATTAAAAAACACATAAAAAATAAGATTTTTTAAAGAAAAAACTACAAAAAATAAAAATAAAGAAATAGGCCAGGCCAGCACCTAATCCATTTAAGAATAGGCGGCGCACAAGCCCTATTTTTTTAAAATATAACCAGGGTAAATGAACCCTGATATTTTTTTAAAAAAAATATTCCAGACAATTTTTCATATAAAATTCCTCAAATTTGGATTATTATGGTGTCCAAGAAAACAGGGTATGTGGAGCCCTGTTTTTTAAAAATATAACCAGGGTAAATGAACCCCGGTATTTTTTGAAAAAAAATATCCCAAACAATTTTTCATATAAGATTCCTCAAATTTGAATCATTATGGTGTCCAAGAAAACAGGGTATGTGCTTTTATGACTTCAATCAATCAATTTTTGATTTAAAACATATAGAAAAAAACATAAGTTTTTATAAACCTCGTAAATTACCTTCACAAACCGAAACAAATTGAAATAAAAAATCTTCAAGAGTTTAGATTTAGTTTGTTAGGTTATTTTAGGGTTAAAAAACACACAAATAGGATCTTCTCTCGAAATGGAAATCTTTGACACAATGATTAATTATTTTGATGGTTAAAATTAATAAAACATCAATCTTTTCATGCTATTGCTGAATTTTAACAACTTGTCTCTCTTTTGTTTTTAGACTAAAGGCTATAAAATAATAAAAATATTTTTTATATTAAAATAAAATTAAAAAAATATCAAAGGATCACACACACACACACATATATATATATATATATAGGTTGTAAAGTCTCAAGTATTAAAGTAAACATTTTGTGTAAACTTTGAAATTATTATTTGTTTATAGAGCCTTTTCAAATCTGGTCTCATGTTTTTTAGTTTTATTATTTTTTAATAAATTTGATTTAATTGTTTTTAAATCTATAATAAAAAATTTGCAATCAAGTAAAGCAAAAGAAATTTAAGAATTAAATTAAAAAAATTAATTATAAACAGCATATCCATAATAAAATGTAAGAGAATAAATAATACTGTGTGTGCATGATGTTTATCCATATATTTTAGATTACAAGTAATAGTTTTTTTAAAACAATTAATTTAATTTTAATAAAAGTATATCTTCTGCTTTCCAGGTGTCTAAAAAGCAGTGGTAGCCCAATCTTGCAGCACGTGGTAACATATTTGTCAAGGCTTCTGTGCCTCCTGGTTGGTTTAGCAAAAGCTAGTCTATTTCCGCGCTCTTATCGTGGTCTGGACCAAAATTATTTCGAAAGTTTAAAAAATAATATATTCACTGAATTTAATTTTTTTTTGAGATAGTTATTGAACTCAACAATTGAAAAAATTAAAAATTAAGAATTAAAAAATAATCCTGGTTAATTCTAATCATCCTATAAATCATGTTATAGACTGTATTAGATTAAATTATTATTTTTAATTTTATTAAATAATATAAAAATTAATTTATTTTGAATTAAATATCAAATAATAAAATTTAATAAAAACCTGACATGAGAGAATAGAATCAGTAAATAAAACAAAAGAAAAAGACCCCAGTAAAAAAGTAGCTTGGTTGCCACCACATTTATCTACGTGGAGTGGGCCCTACTTTCTGTCAGTTGTCACGACTCCTTTGGATGCTGATAGGAGCTTCACAGCTGACAACTTCGCTCATTGTGGTGGAGGCATGCTTATCAGCGAAGTCAAATTCCGAGGGCGAAACAGTCATTTTTCATATTCCTTAATGTTGTGCACAGCACGCTGAATGTGATAACCGTGTTTTAAAAAAAATCAATTTTTTTATATGTTATATATTATTTTAATATATTAATTTTAAAAATAAATTTTAATAAATAAAAAATTTATTTTAACATGTTTTAAAATAAAATTTATTTTGAAAAGTAATTACAACCATATTTTTAAATATACACATAAAGATATTTATCATTTTCATATTTGTCACTATGTACAACTTTTTTCTTTAATGTTTTTTATGCTAAAAGTAAAATTTTAAAAATAAAAAATATTATTTTAATTTATTTTAAAATAAAAAACACCATAAAAGATCCAGAACCTACTAAAAAAAGACAATTAATTTAACCACAGCCATACTTTAAAAAAAACAATTAATTTAATCATAATGCCACCAAACAAGCTATGATCAATCAATTTGAACTGCTTTATTATTTTAAAAAAGAAAAGGAGAATGTTTAGTGCAATATTCTATCATGCTTGCATCATATGTTTACGTTTATATATACTGCTCATTTAAAATAATTTCAGTGAATGTTGGGTTTAATTATGGATATTTATGCAATTTCCTAAATTTCGATTTTTAGCTAAAAAACTCATCATTGATTTACAAATAAAAAATCAAATCCAGAAATAGAAAAAAAAAGGATTTGAGAATCTATCATCTTACACTTCAAATTTCATATCGAGTATAATTATTTAAGATGAGAAATGATTTTTGATAATTCATCGATTCAAATAAAGATAATGTAATAGTACTCTCGCAGCCAGAAACAAAAAAATAAAAAATAAAAATCAATAAATATAAGTCTTGAAAGACAAGACTTGTTAATTAAAACAGTGCATAGCAAGGTAGCGACACTGTTTTTAGCAATATATCGATAAATAAAAGTTAAATTTAATAAAGCAACATCTCAGGTCCGCCATTAGATGCCCGAGTAATTAAGTGACCACAGTACGTGCATTCTAAGGGCTTGTTCATGGAAAGAGGCTTGTATTTTTTCACTGTATCTGGGTTTAAGTTTTGATGTGTATATCTTTATCTCATTGTGCTTTACATATTTATTGGGTTGATAAGGTATTTAGTGGGCTGTGAGAATTAGTCATGGTGCATGCAAGCTGACACGACGAAAAGATTGATGTCATAATATTTTATTTTAATATATTTTAAAGTTAAAAGAGTTTTGAAAAATAATCATTGTCATGATACCCAACATGTTCTATGTAAATAATTAAATAAATATATTTATAAACCATTATAATAAGTCTAAATTCAAGAGAATATTTAGTTACACTATATTATAATAATGTCAAAAAACATATAATTTTTGATTTAACGGTTAGATTATATTTAAATTTTTATAAAAATTTTTATAAGTTATTTTTTATTAAGTAGTTATGAAATTGCAAAACGGACCATCAAATCTTTATTTTTTAAAAAATATTACCTTGAAGTCTTGATTTTAATAGTTTTATGATTTTACTTATTATCATTGAATTGGTTGATCAATTTAATTAATTATTATAAATTAATTATGGATTTAATTTATATCGTGGTTACAAATGATAACATAAATATTTTTTTTAAAATTATAATATTTAATTGATATTGTTGATTTAAAATTATTAATTAAAAAACTATTTAACTTTATTTTCATGAGTATGATAATTCGTAATTTCATTTTTTGTCTTGTAACAATTTGTCCGTGAATTGTGGTCCTATTAGCAATTTTTTTTTTCAAAAATAAAAAAAGAATCTAATTATGGTCTTCGTAATTTAGTTTCGTATCAATCTGTCTTGTCGTGGGACAAGAAAACGAACACGAGAAACCAAGTAGTTTCATTTTCTCAACAAGAAGGAAAGGAGACCCTTCCTATCCTTTTCGTCCATGAAATGAAATAAAACGAGCATTTAACTCGTTTTCGACGACTATTTTGCAGTCTTTCTCTGCGAAGCATCATAGAAATTATTAATCCTCTTTGCAACATCTCTATTAAGTCCCCGCTTCTTTTTTTTAAAGACTTCTCAAGCATATCAACAATCTTTCTGACTTCTCTTCTCTTCTTTTCTCTTCTCCTCACTTCCTCAAATTTCAACTTAATTCTCGAGCTTTGAAGGAACTTCTCCTCACTTCCTCAAATTTTCAACTTAATTCTCGAGCTTTGAAGGAAAAAAAGGTATGCCTCTCTTGGTCTTTTGTTTTAATGGGTCTTTATTGTTTTCTTCTGAGCTGTCTGGGGAGTTTAGCAACCTGTATTTTTTGCTGGGTTTAATGAGTTTTAAGTAAGACATGTTTTGTGTTTGTCCTTGCTTCACGTTTGTGTGGAATCTTCTTTTGTTTTTTTGGGTCGTGGCTCTTTGATCGTTGATGGAATCAAAGTTAGTTTGAGTCTTGAGAGATTAAGCAAAAAACTTTGGTCTTGAGCAGTTTTCTGGGCCTTTTTTTTTTAATGATCAGGTTGTCTGTTTCTGTTTGGCTAGAACGAGAAAAGTTTTGCTTGAGTTTTTTTCCGTGGAACGAGAAGAAAAGAAAGAAAAAAAGAAAGAAAAGAAAGCAAGTAATAGCTTAGGTGGCCGTAGTAAGCGAAGCTTTGTTGATTTTCTGTTAACTCGAGAAAAGTGGTAAATACTCCATAAATAAAATAAAATAAAATAAAATAATTCCTGCGCCATGTCTCCTTTTATGCTCTGCTTGGTGGCTGAGAAAATTGCAAAAGTAAAATGGGATGATTCCAGATATTCTGGTCCACCTTTTTGGTAATAGACCAAGTGGGAAAAAAAGGAAAATTCTTTTGTTAAATCACTCATGGAATCTGGTCAGCCGAAGGTCCTTTTTCTCCCTTTTTTTGTTTAAATTTCTTTACTTTGTGATTTGTATGTTCTTATAAGAAGAAGAAAAGCCTCCAAGCTTTATACAAGAGAATCTCCCTTGTTTAACTGAACGTATTTTTGTTGAGCTAATTAAGGTACTCCTTCTAGCTCTCTTGATAATATTAGTCGCTTAACGGAAAGGAAATTGTGAAACAAATTTCCTATGGTGTGTAGATTTTATTTTTTGGAGGGAGGGTCATTCATATGAATTAAAGGATTTTTATTTATGGTGTTTAAGCAGTCAAGATCAGAGATTTGAACTTACTATTACATTTAGCTTGCAAACTAAATGTTAACAACCGTTGTTGTTTTTGAAGTAATTTTACAGGGATCTGTAGGAAAATTTTTGTGGAAATCTAGGCTAAAACTCTGCTGAAATACCTGTATGAAACAACTTCTTGTTTATAAATTAGTCTACCATCAGTTTAGATTGAAGTTGGTAATTGGTTGTCTGTTAGGCTATTTTGCAAATGTTTGGTACATGTTGTATTTCTGTTTTCACATGGCTGCGTATGGTTAATCAGCTGTTGAATCTTTTCACTTCTGAGTTCTCCCTTGCAATTGTTCACTTCTAATTTATACCATTTGGCACCACCATGAATTTGAAGTCTTCTGCACTTTGTTTTCCATTTATTTCTGGGTCCCGAAGGTTGTTAAGCATTTAAATCAATGTTGTTGCGACCACCTTTATATCGGTTTTTATTATAATCTGATTACACTGTAATTCTATGTTTCATTCATTTCAGGTATCAGTTGTTTCCTGTCAATTCCTGCAAAAGCAAATTACGTTTCCCCGTACGTAGTCCTTTGTCAATTTGATATAGAGATCTGATGAATAATCTCAAGCTGGGAGTGGAGGTAGTAGGCGCTCATGACCTTATGCCCAAAGATGGGCAGGGCTCAGCCAATACTTTTGTTGAGCTTCGTTTTGACCGTCAGAAATTTCGTACTGCTATTAAAGACAAAGATCTCAGTCCTGTTTGGAATGAAAGCTTCTACTTCAACATCTCTGATCCAAACAAACTTTCTAACCTCAGTCTTGAGGCCATCGTCTACCACCATAACAGAGAGAACGGCTCCCAATCCATCCTTGGAAAAATTCGTCTCACTGGGACATCTTTTGTACCCTATTCGGATGCTGTAGTTTTGCACTACCCACTTGAAAAACAAGGCATTTTATCTCGTGTCAAAGGAGAGCTCGGTTTGAAAGTATTTGTTACGGATGGTCCTTCTATAAGATCCTCAAACCCACTCCCTGCTATGGAATCTTCTCTGTTTTCAGACTCTCATCAAGCTTCAGAACAACACATTCCAAATGTGGCCCAAAAACTTGTATCTGACAACAAATCTGAGTCAAGACAAACGTTTCATCACCTTCCAAACCCTAGTCAGTCACAGAAACAGCAGCATGTTCCACCTGCAGCAACTCAGCTACCAATGGATTATGGGATTCATGAGATGAAATCTGAACCTCAGGCTCCAAGAGTTGTTCGCATGTTGTCAGGCTCATCAGCACAACCTGTCGACTACGCACTCAAAGAGACTAGTCCTTTTCTTGGAGGGGGGCAAGTAGTTGGAGGGCGAGTCATACGTGGAGATAGACCTTCCAGCAGCTATGATCTTGTTGAACAGATGAAGTACCTTTATGTGCGAGTTGTGAAGGCTCGTGACCTTCCTACCATGGATGTGACTGGGAGCCTTGATCCATATGTTGAAGTAAAAGTTGGGAATTATAAAGGAATCACAAAACACTTTGAGAAGAACAAAAACCCTGAGTGGAATGAGGTGTTCGCCTTCGCAGGTGATAGATTGCAGTCATCTTTATTGGAAGTCATGGTCAAGGATAAGGACCTGGTCAAGGATGACTTTGTTGGGATTGTAAGGTTTGACAGGAATGAGGTTCCTACTAGGGTTCCACCTGATAGTCCATTGGCTCCAGAATGGTATCGGCTTGAAGACAAGAAAGGAGAGAAAATAAAAGGGGAACTGATGCTTGCTGTCTGGTATGGTACTCAAGCTGATGAGGCATTCCCTGATGCTTGGCACTCAGATGCAATTTCTCCTGATAGTTCTTCCTTCATCTCTACACTCATCCGCTCTAAAGTATATCATTCTCCAAGACTGTGGTATGTCCGTGTTAAGGTGATTGAGGCTCAAGACCTAGTGGTATCTGACAAGAATCGTTTTCCAGATGCTTATGTTAAGGTACAGATTGGTAACCAGGTTTTGAAGACAAAGATTGCTCAGAGTCGGACAATGAATCCAGTGTGGAATGAGGAGCTAATGTTTGTTGCTGCTGAACCCTTTGATGATCATCTGATCCTTGTGGTTGAAGAACGCACTGGGCCTAACAAAGATGAGAGCATAGGGAAGGTTGTTATACCATTGAACACCATTGCGAAGCGTGCTGATGATCACATTATTCGTAGTCGGTGGTTCGGCCTTGAAAAGTCTATGTCAGCTGCGATGGATGAGCATCAGGTGAAGAAGGATAAGTTTTCTAGTAGACTCCATCTGCAAGTTGTGCTTGATGGAGGGTACCATGTGCTTGACGAGTCAACTCACTACAGCAGTGATCTTCGACCAACAGCAAAGCAGCTTTGGAAGCCATCAATAGGTGTTTTGGAGCTTGGGGTTTTAAATGCTGAAGGGCTCCACCCAACAAAAACAAGAGAGGGGAAGGGTACCTCAGATACATACTGTGTGGCAAAGTATGGTCAGAAATGGGTTCGGACTCGAACCATAATCAACAGCCTCAGCCCAAAATACAACGAGCAGTACACATGGGAGGTTTTTGATCCTGCAACAGTTCTCATTGTAGGGGTTTTCGATAACAACCAGCTTGGTGGTTCCAATGGTAATAAAGACACAAGAATTGGCAAGGTTCGGATTCGACTGTCTACCCTTGAAACTGGTCGTGTTTATACACATTCATACCCGCTACTAGTCCTTCACCCTTCTGGTGTCAAGAAGATGGGTGAATTACATCTAGCCATAAGATTCTCCAACACATCATTCACAAACATGCTGTTTCAATATGCACGACCACTTTTGCCAAAGATGCACTATGTAAGGCCATTGACTGTAACGCAGCAGGACATGCTACGTCATCAGGCTGTCAATTTAGTAGCAGCTCGTCTTGGTCGGTCTGAACCTCCTCTTAGGAAAGAAGTCATAGAATACATATCTGATGCAGACTCGCATCTTTGGAGCATGAGGCGCAGCAAGGCAAACTTCTTCAGGCTGATGTCAGTTTTCTCAGGATTGCTTTCTGTAGGAAAATGGTTCGGTGAAGTTTGCATGTGGAAGAATCCCATCACTACAGTTCTAGTACAAATCCTCTTTGTTATGCTAATCTGTTTTCCAGAACTGATTTTGCCAACTGTGTTTCTATACATGTTTCTGATAGGGGTTTGGAATTATCGTTTCCGACCACGCTACCCTCCTCACATGAACACAAGAATTTCTCATGCAGATGCAGTGAATCCTGATGAGCTTGACGAGGAATTCGACACATTTCCATCAAGACAGAGTCCAGATATAGTTCGTTTTAGGTATGATCGACTAAGGAGTGTGGCTGGGAGGATCCAGACTGTTGTTGGTGATGTGGCTACCCAAGGAGAGCGGGTTCAAGCGCTACTAAGCTGGAGGGATCCTCGCGCCACAACTATCTTCTTGATTTTCTGTCTAGTGGTTGCCATAGTGTTGTATGCAACACCTTTTCAGGTGCTTGCTCTTCTTGGGGGGTTTTACTTTATGAGGCATCCCATGTTTCGTCACAAGACTCCATCAGCACCAATTAATTTCTTCCGTCGTCTGCCGGCGAGGACAGATAGCATGTTGTGAAGTTGTAATTGGTTTGTTCAGGCAAAAGCCTTGCAAGGGTGTCAGATCTGGATTGTCTCAGTAGTGCTTGTGAATCTCTGGATGTTTGTTTTTCACTTGGTGTTTTGTTTCCCTGGATATCGGTACAAATTTATACATGACAGTAAATTAAGCTAACCATAGTGATCTTGTATTTATGCTTTTGGTATGTAGTGGAGCGGACTCAGCATCAGGTGCCACTGTCGGACTCAGCATCAGGTGCCACTGTTGCTTCTGGGTTTCTGAGCAGAATCATGATATTATTTTGTGCAATTGTTAGTGATACTGGTGTTATGAATTACTTCTTGATGTTAATGCATAAAAAATCTGCATAATCCTTGCAGGAAATTATGATGTATTAGGATGGTGCCTACGTTTATGTTTAACAGGGGTTTGTTTTGGGAATGGGTGAAGGGCATGGCTTCTCTTGCAGAAAATTGTCTGATCACATTTCTGGTCACGAAAATAGCTCTTGTTGGCAGAGACCAATAGCTCCTTCGGCAAGTCCTGTGCTAGCTTGGAGGTATTTGTGCTCATGGGGATTGAGTTGTTCAGACAAATAGACAATGAGTAAATGGCAAACAAGGGCGATTAGATTACAATAAGAAAAATGTACCGCATGAAACTTTTGAAATCCTTGATCACCCAACACACCGCTCCGTGGGCTTGTCAGTTTTCAAATTGATGAGACCTAAAACAACTTCGAAAACAAAAGGCTCATAAACTGCATTGCTGCAAGCCTGCAACCATCAGTCACCTTACTCTTCTAGTCTTTGAGAACTTTTTACAGATAGGATGCAATATTTCAGAACACGAAGGCCTACCAAGCTGCCTTTGAGGCATCTCTCCACTCTTCAGCAATGCAACAGCACCATTTAGTTTAATATAGTTCCATTTGATGGAATCAATTTATAAGTGCTCAATCACAATCCCCAAAATGCTGTGCTCTGTAACTTCTTATTATCATGCAACGCGGCTAGTTTGATCCCTTTCTCATCCAGTTCTTTTAGGACAAGGCAGCATTTTCTTAAAGCTGGAATCCCTCAAATGTTGCACTCTATTTTTGGCTGTCTGAGATTCATCTCAAAGTAGAAATCCACTGCATCAACCTTTGCCCTAACATGAGTAAACTCTGTCCCATACAAGATTTATCTAGCCCAGATGCACTTTCATTTAGGTTTGCTAGAGTTTCTAAAATTCCAAAGTCACTGTCATAGAACAAAGACAGAAACTCATCCATGAATTCAAGAACAAGGCTAATGTGCCGTAACATAAATAGCCTCCTGTCTTTAAACTCTCCCGTTTAATTTCGTTGGCTTCAACTGATCTTTTCGATTATGCTCTCAACTTCGGCAGATATTTCCTCATCTATAAAGTTTCAATTGATTAGGCTTGTTAGATTTCAGAGACATCTAATATCTTACATAAACAGAATAAAAAGTTTAAATTTTTGCGAGGATTAAAAAGGGCTTGTATTCATCTATATTCCCATTATACCTTTCATTAAAATTGTTTTGATTGAATTTAAATAATTAATTATTTACTAAAGTTCAATTAGGAAAAGTAATTAATATCTTCATTAATTTTTTACATGTGTTCGCCACCGGTGTCCAGCCACTCAAAAGCAACCCTCACACTGAACAGCTTTGAGAAAGGTGGAGATGGTGGTTCACCGCTAGAACGTGATAACTGTCAAATAATTAATTTAAATTCATTTTAAATTATTAGGTGTGTTTTTAAGATAAAATAAGTTTATATTATTTTATATTTATTTTTTATTAAATAAATAAAAATATTAAAATTTATATTTATAATCCTTTGAGTCTAAAATTTAGAATGTTCAAGTTTGATGAAAAAAAAAAAAAGTCAATGAAGAGTTTGCAAGGTTTATCAAGTAGGTATTTATATACGTGCTTGTGTGAGGGGTTTGCTGATTAAGATCCAGAGAAGGAGAGAATCGAGAAATGCAGAGAGCAAAAGAAGAGGAGAGATGCAAAGAGCAAAATAAAGAGAGGGATGGCGGCTGATTTTGTGTTTAGGAATGCTACTTTAGATTTAGGGTTAGAAAAAAAATCATATTTATATTTGTTTTTTTTATGTGCTGGCCTGATTAAACTAGTTTGATTTGGTTCGGTTCAATCAATTTTAAATTTTAAAAACTAATTTTTTTTTTGTGATTTTTTAATTGATTAATTCAATTTATTTTTGTTTGTTTTTTTTTTTAATTTTTTTGATTTAATCCATTTATCAGGTTTTTTGCACATCCCCACATGGGAGTGCTTGGAATTGATTGGGGTAAAATGGAAGTGCATTGGTCCGATGCATGATGTATCAAATCTGTAGTCTAGTTGTACTTGTATCGGTTTGATGCACACTCTAGATTATATTCTCTGTTTAAACGTATTATGGAGCTAGAAGGAGTTGCAGGATTATGTTTGTGATTCTATATTATGAAGATGTGATTCCATGACATTTTGATTTAATGGAAACATAAACTCTTCTCCAAAAAAATTGTCAGGTTCAATCCAATTAGATGGCCTGTATTCAGCCTCTATGATCCTCTATTAAATATGAAGATTCTTTTCTTGAAAAAGCTTTTTAGTCCTAATGATTCTGCCATTAAGTGGCCATATATCGCAGCTGTTATTTTTAATCAAGTCAGAAATACCAATATTTTCAGAAAGACCATGCATGATGCAACTAAGAAAAAGCAAAGAACTCACCGCAGGATAAGCTTCAAACTTATTATTGGTTTTGCTATGAGTTGAGATAGAATCTAAAAAAAACTCAAGCTTCAATTGAAACTAGCAAGCCAAAAGGTTGTGACAGCGTTTGGTTTCAATCACCTGGAAATGAGGATCATGGACAGGAAAAGCACCCACTGGATATCAGATGACATAATTTTTAATGTTTTTCATAAAATGGGAATTCTAAGAACATGGAAAACCAGAGAGACTATTGATTTAAAGCTTCTGTAGTACCATAAATTAGGCTCAAAGATTACAGAAGCCGTTGAAAAATTTCAGGTAGCAACTCAGGGTATATTGCCACTACCAGAAAATTTATTCCAGCTTATGATTGCATAAAAATAATCCAACATATAGTAAACACAGCTGATATATTTCGTGTAAAAAGTGCCTTTCCATGTTTAAAGAAAAATATTTTAAAGCCGGTACTCTGAGGCACTAAACGAAATGGTCTAAAATTACTCAAGCAGACAAAGTATTGATCATGGATTTATGATGCAGATGTGACAAGATGACCATTTGTGATTTTCCTTGCCACGAGACATTGTGATGCGACTGAGCAGGAATCGTTCCTACCTGCATATCGAATACGATGCCTTTCAGCAGTTCATCAAAAAAGTTGAAGACAGCAGTCATATATAATAAACACATAAAAGAGAGTAAATAATTGGAAGTGGAATATTAGTTCACACTATACCAGGAAAGGACAATCTTGTTGATAGTATCCTGAGGCAGACGCTGCGTGCTTCCACAATTCTGATGCCTTTATATTGTTTTTATTAACAAAACCAAGTTTCGACGAAAACTCAGAAGGGACAACAGTATAGCTGGTCATTTTGTAACATTTCAAGAGTAACGTGGTAAGTTTCATAAGGTCATTGCTATAAATGCAGGCCAGGATATCCTGTCCAGCAAACTCATATAAGGCAATAACAGACATACAGAAGAGTGAGAGAATGAAGGCTTTTAGCATGAAAAACTCTGTTTTTCTCCTAGCTATTCTTGTCTTAACCTGTACTTTGCATATTGAAGCTCAGCAATGCCATCCAAGCGGCCGGATCAGGGGAACGAATCCTCCTCCGGACCAATGCAACCAAGAGAACGATTCGGACTGTTGCAAAAAGGGCAAGTACTACACAACCTACAAATGTTCACCGCCGGTGTCCAGAAGCACAAAAGCAACCCTTACCCTGAACAGCTTTCAGAAGGGTGGGGATGGAGGCGCACCATCAGAGTGTGACAATCAATACCACTCCGATGACACACCTGTGGTGGCGCTTTCAACTGGATGGTACAGCAAAGGGAATAGATGCTTAAACTACATAAATATCCATGGTAATGGAAAGAGCGTTAAGGCCATGGTAGTTGATGAATGCGACTCTACAATGGGATGTGATTCTGACCATGATTATCAGCCTCCTTGTCCTAACAACATTGTGGATGCTTCGAAAGCTGTTTGGAAAGCGTTGGGAGTTCCTGAAAGCGACTGGGGTGAAATGGATATTTACTGGTCTGATGCCTGATCCGATACCGATGGCTTTCTCATTTTTTGTGGCATCTGGTTGATGCATACCCTATACTATGCAACCGGTACACTGTGTGTTAAAGCTAGAAAAGGGTTGTGATATTATGTTTATCTTCGTCCATAAAATCTTAATTATGAAAATGTGATTATGTTTTTATTTGAATAAAAGAAACGATGTCTTCAGCAAGAACTGTTGTTAGCTTGACCAGACTACTGATTATACAAGCATTTAATGACCACACTGTGACCATAATTCCAAAGTGACAGCCTCTCAATTCTCAAACGGATCAGCTATCTTCCCCTCACGAGACAGGGGGAGGACATGAGAAAGTTCGTGGAACCTTCCATGCTGAAGTCACATTTGCTTGCAAGATATCATGCTTTCAGGCAGATCAATTAACTACAGGAATTTTTGTTGAAGTAACAAGCCACGCATTATTATCTTAGGCTAACAAAGTACACACTTACGTCAGTGAGATTTCAGTCGAAATCCAATGTAGATCGAGAAAAGGTTGATGGGAAATTCTTGTCTATTTAATCAAAATTTGTCAGAATTTTACCGATGGAAAGTTGAATAAAAGGTATGGCGCCGTAATTATGCTGACATTTTTTTCTGAGACTATTATGTCAGGTTTGAACTTGAAAATCGATTAATTACCTCATCAAACTGTATTGAAAATGGTCTGAAGTCTGTTCATATGAATAATGAAGGAGCTGTTTTTTTTTCTTTTTTTCTTTTTTCTTTCCTCAAATGAATTTTTTTAGTTTGTTTTTATTAAAATTTTATCATTAAATATTACACTAATCTTAAATTATTTTTCATAATTTATTTTGTTTTTTTATAATATTATTATAATTTTCAAACAAAAAAATTTATATTTGGTTAATATTTAATTTTGTAAACATATATATTTTTTATCATTTCATTAAATTAGAGATAGTTAGAAAAAAATTAAATTTAATGGAGTGTATGGTTAGTATTATGAGTTTGACGAGTTAAATTATAAAACTCAAGTTGATCTAATATGTCATTATTTTAATATTATAAAAAAATCTCACTTTTATTTTTTAAAAAAACAAACTACATTTTCTAATGATCATTCGTGTTATCTTTGTATTAATCAAGTTGATTAGATTATGTCAAGAATGTTAATTTTTAACCTAGAGCAAGGAATTAAGTCAAGAGGTCTCAAGATTAATTGCCTAGGTTTACCTTTTTTTATTTTTATTTTTTAATTTTCATTAATTTTTTACATGTGTTCGCCACCGGTGTCCAGCCACTCAAAAGCAACCCTCACACTGAACAGCTTTGAGAAAGGTGGAGATGGTGGTTCACCGCTAGAACGTGATAACTGTCAAATAATTAATTTAAATTCATTTTAAATTATTAGGTGTGTTTTTAAGATAAAATAAGTTTATATTACTTTATATTTATTTTTTATTAAATAAATAAAAATATTAAAATTTATATTTATAATCCTTTGAGTCTAAAATTTAGAATGTTCAAGTTTGATGAAAAAAAAAAAAAGTCAATGAAGAGTTTGCAAGGTTTATCAAGTAGGTATTTATATACGTGCTTGTGTGAGGGGTTTGCTGATTAAGATCCAGAGAAGGAGAGAATCGAGAAATGCAGAGAGCAAAAGAAGAGGAGAGATGCAAAGAGCAAAATAAAGAGAGGGATGGCGGCTGATTTTGTGTTTAGGAATGCTACTTTAGATTTAGGGTTAGAAAAAAAATCATATTTATATTTGTTTTTTTTATGTGCTGGCCTGATTAAACTAGTTTGATTTGGTTCGGTTCAATCAATTTTAAATTTTAAAAACTAATTTTTTTTTTGTGATTTTTTAATTGATTAATTCAATTTATTTTTGTTTGTTTTTTTTTTTAATTTTTTTGATTTAATCCATTTATCAGGTTTTTTGCACATCCCCACATGGGAGTGCTTGGAATTGATTGGGGTAAAATGGAAGTGCATTGGTCCGATGCATGATGTATCAAATCTGTAGTCTAGTTGTACTTGTATCGGTTTGATGCACACTCTAGATTATATTCTCTGTTTAAACGTATTATGGAGCTAGAAGGAGTTGCAGGATTATGTTTGTGATTCTATATTATGAAGATGTGATTCCATGACATTTTGATTTAATGGAAACATAAACTCTTCTCCAAAAAAATTGTCAGGTTCAATCCAATTAGATGGCCTGTATTCAGCCTCTATGATCCTCTATTAAATATGAAGATTCTTTTCTTGAAAAAGCTTTTTAGTCCTAATGATTCTGCCATTAAGTGGCCATATATCGCAGCTGTTATTTTTAATCAAGTCAGAAATACCAATATTTTCAGAAAGACCATGCATGATGCAACTAAGAAAAAGCAAAGAACTCACCGCAGGATAAGCTTCAAACTTATTATTGGTTTTGCTATGAGTTGAGATAGAATCTAAAAAAAACTCAAGCTTCAATTGAAACTAGCAAGCCAAAAGGTTGTGACAGCGTTTGGTTTCAATCACCTGGAAATGAGGATCATGGACAGGAAAAGCACCCACTGGATATCAGATGACATAATTTTTAATGTTTTTCATAAAATGGGAATTCTAAGAACATGGAAAACCAGAGAGACTATTGATTTAAAGCTTCTGTAGTACCATAAATTAGGCTCAAAGATTACAGAAGCCGTTGAAAAATTTCAGGTAGCAACTCAGGGTATATTGCCACTACCAGAAAATTTATTCCAGCTTATGATTGCATAAAGATAATCCAACATATAGTAAACACAGCTGATATATTTCGTGTAAAAAGTGCCTTTCCATGTTTAAAGAAAAATATTTTAAAGCCGGTACTCTGAGGCACTAAACGAAATGGTCTAAAATTACTCAAGCAGACAAAGTATTGATCATGGATTTATGATGCAGATGTGACAAGATGACCATTTGTGATTTTCCTTGCCACGAGACATTGTGATGCGACTGAGCAGGAATCGTTCCTACCTGCATATCGAATACGATGCCTTTCAGCAGTTCATCAAAAAAGTTGAAGACAGCAGTCATATATAATAAACAC
The DNA here is from genome assembly GCF_000495115.2 of Populus euphratica. Taxonomy (NCBI): domain Eukaryota; kingdom Viridiplantae; phylum Streptophyta; class Magnoliopsida; order Malpighiales; family Salicaceae; genus Populus; species Populus euphratica. The sequence goes on from NW_011499846.1 coordinate 4,603,578, forward strand.
ATAAAAGAGAGTAAATAATTGGAAGTGGAATATTAGTTCACACTATACCAGGAAAGGACAATCTTGTTGATAGTATCCTGAGGCAGACGCTGCGTGCTTCCACAATTCTGATGCCTTTATATTGTTTTTATTAACAAAACCAAGTTTCGACGAAAACTCAGAAGGGACAACAGTATAGCTGGTCATTTTGTAACATTTCAAGAGTAACGTGGTAAGTTTCATAAGGTCATTGCTATAAATGCAGGCCAGGATATCCTGTCCAGCAAACTCATATAAGGCAATAACAGACATACAGAAGAGTGAGAGAATGAAGGCTTTTAGCATGAAAAACTCTGTTTTTCTCCTAGCTATTCTAGTCTTAACCTATACTTTACATATTGAAGCTCAGCAATGCCATCCAAGCGGCCGGATCAGGGGAACGAATCCTCCTCCGGACCAATGCAACCAAGAGAACGATTCGGACTGTTGCAAAAAGGGCAAGTACTACACAACCTACAAATGTTCACCGCCGGTGTCCAGCAGCACAAAAGCAACCCTTACCCTGAACAGCTTTCAGAAGGGTGGGGATGGAGGCGCACCATCAGAGTGTGACAATCAATACCACTCCGATGACACACCTGTGGTGGCGCTTTCAACTGGATGGTACAGCAAAGGGAATAGATGCTTAAACTACATAAATATCCATGGTAATGGAAAGAGCGTTAAGGCCATGGTAGTTGATGAATGCGACTCTACAATGGGATGTGATTCTGACCATGATTATCAGCCTCCTTGTCCTAACAACATTGTGGATGCTTCGAAAGCTGTTTGGAAAGCGTTGGGAGTTCCTGAAAGCGACTGGGGTGAAATGGATATTTACTGGTCTGATGCCTGATCCGATACCGGTGGCTTTCTCATTTTTTTGTGGCATCTGGTTGATGCATACCCTATACTATGCAACCGGTACACTGTGTGTTAAAGCTAGAAAAGGGTTGTGATATTATGTTTATCTTCATCCATAAAATCTTAATTATGAAAATGTGATTCTGTTTTTATTTGAATAAAAGAAATGATGTTTTCAGCAAGAACTGTTAGCTTGACAGACTACTGATTATACAACTTCAGCAAGAACTGTTGTTAGCTTGACCAGACTACTGATTATACAAGCATTTAATGACCACACTGTGACCATAATTCCAAAGTGACAGCCTCTGAATTCTCAAACGGATCAGCTATCTTCCCCTCACGAGACAGGGGGAGGACATGAGAAAGTTCGTGGAACCTTCCATGCTGAAGTCACATTTGCTTGCAAGATATCATGCTTTCAGGCAGATCAATTAACTACAGGAATTTTTGTTGAAGTAACAAGCCACGCATTATTATCTTAGGCTAACAAAGTACACACTTACGTCAGTGAGATTTCAGTCGAAATCCAATGTAGATCGAGAAAAGATTGATAGGAAATTCTTGTCTATTTAATCAAAATTTGTCAGAATTTTACCGATGGAAAGTTGAATAAAAGGTATGGCGCCGTAATTATGCTGACATTTTTTTCTGAGACTATTATGTCAGGTTTGAACTTGAAAATCGATTAATTACCTCATCAAACTGTATTGAAAATGGTCTGAAGTCTGTTCATATGAATAATGAAGGAGCTGTTTTTTTTTCTTTTTATTTTTTTTTCTTTCCTCAAATGAATTTTTTTAGTTTGTTTTTATTAAAATTTTATCATTAAATATTACACTAATCTTAAATTATTTTTCATAATTTATTTTGTTTTTTTATAATATTATTATAATTTTCAAACAAAAAAATTTATATTTGGTTAATATTTAATTTTGTAAACATATATATTTTTTATCATTTCATTAAATTAGAGATAGTTAGAAAAAAAATTAAATTTAATGGAGTCTATGGTTGGTATTATGAGTTTGACGAATTAAATCATTAAATCATAAAACTCAAGTCAATCTAATATGTTATTATTTTAATATTATATTAAATTTAATGGAGTGTATGGTTAGTATTATGAGTTTGACGAGTTAAATTATAAAACTCAAGTTGATCTAATATGTCATTATTTTAATATTATAAAAAAATCTCACTTTTATTTTTTAAAAAAACAAACTACATTTTCTAATGATCATTCGTGTTATCTTTGTATTAATCAAGTTGATTAGATTATGTCAAGAATGTTAATTTTTAACCTAGAGCAAGGAATTAAGTCAAGAGGTCTCAAGATTAATTGCCTAGGTTACCCTTTTTTGTTCTTTTTTTTTTTTAATTTTATCTTTTAATTTTTTTTCTTTTTATTAATTTTTTTAAGTCAAGAGGTCTCAAGATTAATTGCCTAGGTTTACCTTTTTTTATTTTTATTTTTTAATTTTATCTTTCAATTTTTTTTTGATTAATTTTTTTTTATTTTATCATTCAATATTTAATTGATTTTTAATTGTCTTCATAACTTATTTTGATTTACTTTCTATAAAATTATTTCAGTCTCAGCCAAAAATTATAGTATTTGATTGGTGTTCTAATTTACAAATATCTATTTTTATTATTATATCATCAAATATTTTTTTAAATAATAAAATTATTAAATTGAATAGAGTTAATAATCCTGGTTATACATCCTGAGTCGTGTCACTGCAACATTAAAATACTCTTCAATTTCATCAGAAAAGATTATTAAAACGGTCTGCATAAAACAACCACACAAAAACAAACGACAGTTATTCTGATGGTGCCCCCTTTTGGTCCGTCAGGCAGACGTTGTATGCCGCCGCCCTTAATTCTGATGCCTTTATTTCGATTTTGCTGGAAAACCCAAGCAGCACAATGCCATTTTAACCATCAAAATTCAAACGATAAGGAAAACAGACGTGCCTGGTCATTCTATAATATTCTGCAAGACGTGCCTGGTCATTCTATAATATTCTGACAATAATGGGATCAAGTCATTGTTATAAATACTGACGGGGAAATCCTATCCTACCTCAAACACAATAAGCAAACACAACTAATAGGGGCCAGGCAGAATTTGTTGAGGAGAATGAAGGTTTTTAGCATGAAGCATTCTGTTCTTCTCGTAATCGTTCTCCTTTTCACACTCTCTTTAGACATTGAAGCTCAGCAATGCCGTCCGAGTGGCCAAATTAGGGGCAGGAAGCCACCTCCCAACCAATGCAACCAAGAAAATGATTCAGATTGTTGTAAAGACGGCAAGTACTACACAACTTATACATGTTCACCACAGGTGACTAGCCAGACCAAAGCCTTCCTCACTCTGAATAGTTTCGAGGCAGGTGGAGATGGTGGTGGTCCATCAGAATGTGACAAGCAGTACCATTCTGATGATACACCAATTGTTGCATTATCAACTGGATGGTTTAATCATAAGAGTAGGTGCCATAACAACATCACCATAACAGCAAACAGACTCAGTGTTGCAGCCATGGTTGTCGACGAGTGTGACTCCACTATGGGATGTGATGAAGTCCATGATTATCAGCCGCCATGTGATAACAACATTGTTGATGCTTCAAAGGCGGTGTGGAAAGCTTTGGGCGTGCCGGAAGATAATTGGGGTTGGCTTGAAATTACATGGACTGATCATGCTTAGTTTTCATATCATTTTCCTATGAATAAAACTATAATCCCTAGTATTATTGTTGTTTAAGTACATGGAAGTTTGTAGCCTTGCAGATTTTCTGTAGTGAATCATGCTAATTAATATCATATCTATTCACTTCAATATTGAAGGTGTAAATCTTATTAGCAGTAATGTTTAGCATTTCTCAGCAGTGATTAAACCAAGATGCTACCCTGCTATTTCATGTCTACAACTCTGTCCATACACAACCCCAGAATATCCAGCATTGGAACTACTTGATAAAGCTACCTAGAACATGGACATGTTGACGTGATGCGATCATTACAAGAATCAAACGACTTATAGGTTCACTTGGGTAATTTTTTCCTATTATTAATTAATAAAGAAGATTACATTGGTGGCATCGTTGTTTCTGCTCGAGTACATGTTATACAAACATTACTTGTCGAGCCTTTGCTATGTTGTCAATCTGTTTTTAGTCACCTTGTAAAAACGGCACTGTCACCAGTAATTTAAAAAGGAGAAATCCATTAGGCCAGCCATGGATTGTTTATTACGAAGCTCATTGTCCAAGTCTATTACTTCTGCATATTGTTTATCACTTAAGGCAATCTCTCTATATAGCCTCCATCATTCCCTTTATGCATCAAGTGCCAAAGATTGAGGACAAGATGAAGAATTTCAGCTTGGCACTGTACATAATTATATTACTCGTGCTCTTTGTTACAAATTCTTTCTGGGAGATTGAAGCCAAGGCTTGCAAGCCTAGTGGCAAAATCAGAGGCAAAAAACCACCTCCAAAAAAATGCAACAAAGAGAACGACTCTGTTTGCTGCGCTGAAGGCGAGCTTTACACAACCTTCAATTGTTCACCACCAGTCACTCATCATACCAAGGCACATCTCACTCTCAACAGCTTCGAGAAGAATGGAGATGGCGGAGGTCCATCTGAATGTGACAAAAAATTCCATTCTGATGACATACCAATTGTGGCACTCTCGACCGGTTGGTTTAACAAGAAAGGTAGGTGTTTCAACAACATAATCATCAGCGGTAACGGACGCAAAGTGAAGGCCATGGTGGTGGATGAGTGTGACTCCATGAGAGGTTGCGATGAAGCCCATGATTATCAACCACCGTGTGATAACAACATTGTTGATGCTTCAAAGGCCGTCTGGGTAGCCTTGGGTGTGCCTAGTGATGACTGGGGTGATTTAGATATTACCTGGTCTGATGCTTGATTCACGCCGCAGGTTTTAGTTTTTTAACAATGTCTTTTGGTTTTACAAAATCATGCACGATTGTTTTTCTTGGGGTCAATTAACAGGAAATTTTCAAGGTAACAAATAATGCGTTCAACGGTAGTTGATTGAAATTCTATGAATAAGAAGAGACATTTGCATGGAAACTAGGAGAAGCTTAAGAATCGCCAACATTTTCTACTTCAATTTCTTTATCGTTGTTTGTTTTGTGTCTACTTGCACGTTGATTGCTTGTAAGCGCTTGTTTTTTTCTGCTCTTGCTCTCGTCCTTGTCGACGAAGAAAAAGGAAAGGAAAAGGAAGAAATTCAAAGGTTATGTCACTTGTGTCTCTCTATGACCACGGCCTATAAATCACATAAAGAAAGAACTGAAAGATTATAACCAGAACAAAGCAGCATTTCTCTTTCTGTGGAAAAATTGAGGGAAGGATAAAAAAGCAATCTGCTGATTTGTACAGGACAATGGCATACTTGCCCAATAACAACAGAAAGGGTGACGTTGCCAAGATATGAAGAATCACTAAGCCTAAGTGCCCTGTAGGATAGAAAAAAGCTTTTACCTCCAGAAAAACAGATAAGTTGAAACAACACTAAAACGTGGAACTACAATGTCATTAAGCTACATTTGATGAGTTCGACCCATGGTCAATCATAAGTAAATGAAGCGAGAAATGTCAAGTGCGGAATCAGATGTCCTCAATCTTCATCATTGGACTTCAGAAGATTATATTCAAGCTGTGCTGAAACAGCAAATTATATACATTGCTCACAGAATAATCAACAGAATCTTTATCCACGCATCAGATCAATGTCAACATGGGTGTTACGCATATCCACTGGCCGTGAACCAGGCCAGACGCCCATAGAGGAGGTTGGAGTAAGATTTTGACTTGGTTGAACACTAGTTGGAGTTACTGGATTCTCAACTGTCTGATGGTCCGAGTCTCTTGCTCCTTCTGGACCTTCCACTTTCTTGTTCTTTGTCTTTGAACCACCACCCCACAAGAAACTCCCGACTATCACCTGGAATCACATCAAATAAGTAAAGCATTTTACATCATGACATATATCATGCCTGATTTTATCATGGACTCATGGCATGAACATGATGCCTAACTATGGAGCACAAAGCAAAGGGCTAATTTGCAACAGACAATCAGGGAGAAACATTCCCTGCCTTGTTCTATCATGGACAATGAAATTAATTTGAACTGAAACTTTATTAACAAAGTAGATCTACTTCTGTACTATCATTGAATGCCTGTTTATAAAACTTTCACATTTATATCAAAATGGCACTAAATCCATTTAATATCTCACCATCGAGAAGTTTTCTGAGCAATTTAAGGATTGCAGTTTTGAGTGCAAAGCAAAAATACTAGAGAGCCAGAACAAGCAAAATGCTACCTGAACAGGGCTTGCCGCAATAAGCACTCCACCAACTCCTCCACCAATAACACGACCATCAGGACTAGCGAGGGAGACACTCAAACCACCAGATCGATTGCGAGAGCCACCATCATTAGCGAGCAGGTAAGAGCCTGACAAGCATAAAATCTCAAAGTGTCCCTATAGAAACACACAAAAAAGGGATTCAGTTGATAAGATCCGCAAAAGATAGAGAAAGAGAACAACTAGATATCTCAAAGCAAAGGCCTAAAATAAGGGTGACAGTTCTGCACATCTAGTTGAGTAGTTACAAGATGAGAGTTTTATTATAAAATCAAATGAGCGTTCAGGTCAATCTACATCCCTGTCTGTATATGGTGGATTTGGAGGGCGGGGAACGATACATTGATCACTTAACGCCAGAATGGTCTCAAAATTCACTAGCCAAAAAAGAAAGTATCCAGCTATCATAGTCTAAATCCCCTCAACAACCAACAAAGACTTGTGCAGAGTAAGCATTTAACAAGTTCTAGAAGCAAAAACCAATTTTCACATGGCGAGTTCCTCCAAATCAAATAAGTCAGATTAACCTTTCCTAAATTCAAACAACTCCTTGTATCAGTCATTGAGAAGAGAGGATCCATAATGCCCGAGGCATATGCTTGGGTAAAACAACAAGTGTCAATTAGGATAACACCTTTAGTCACATGCTTCTATGGATGTGAGCATATTCTTGAAGCTCGACCTCGAGGTATAAAGCTCGCACATCTAAAGATTAAGAAATCAGACCTCATATGTGACAGTGCCTCCAGAGGTTGATGGCTGACGTAGTGTCACGGTAGAAACAGCACCATTTGCTGACAAGATGCATACAGCTCTTGGACCCTGCTGTGAGAATGACATTATTTTTGTTGCAATGTCCTGCAGAAGAAGTTTGCATTTTCAATAGGAAAGAACAAATGCCAATAGAACCAAAATATCAAAGGACACTGATGAAGCAAGCATGCTGGGGTAAGATAAAAAACAAATCAGGCGTTATTGTTTTCTATTTTCCATGTAGATATTGTTCTTCGGTGCATGCACTATGTTGCACCAGATAAAGACTAAATGATATAGACAATAGCCATCAGAGAACGAATAGATGAAATAGATAATAGTCATCAGAGAAAAATCAAATGATATCAGACCAGCCAAGAGTAGATCCCTTTTATTTCTTTTTCATCTGAATTTTGTTGCACACCAATGTCATCTGCATACTCCTGCTTCATCCTTCTCAAATTCTCTCTTAGAACACAATAAATACGCAGTTGTAGTATTATCAGAGTACTTGGTGAGTCCTATTTGCTAGTAAAGATTTTATAACACGAGTTAATATGTTGCATCAACCCTGCTCCATCCAGCCACATCATAGGTTGACCAGAATAATTATAGAGGGAAGAGCGTGTTGCTATAGCTTTGGCCCTTTTCAAATAAATGTTACAGGGTACACAAAAAAAAAAAAGATTATTAAATAAGAAACAGCATACTTCTCCTACTGCAATAGTGATGATATGGGGAGTAAAACCCATCCCAGCCGAACCAGACAGCCACTCACCTAGCAAAACAATTACAGTTTGCATCATTCAAATGCCGCAAGGACAACAGCAGAAAAAACAAACTTTAGTTCAAATTATAGATCTCAGATAAATCCACCAATACTTGGGTGTCATTTTAATAGGATCACTCTTAGACAGTTATCGTATGAAAGGATTTTGAAATTATCCAAGAATTGAACACCTCTAGATACCCATATCAAAGATACATAAACAATTAAATACAAGCATATAGATACATGTATTTTTTGTTATGCGTGCGCGCACCCATATGTACATAAACATATATAGCAAACGCTGCTGCATGTGGAATTTTCCGCACCTTCGAACACTATAAATTAGGTCATAATTTTTCATCAAGAACATAATTTTGCAATCCAGGATGCTTTATCAACTGCTGCTATGGCTTCTCCTTGAAGCTTCATCCATATTAATGGTTAACTCGGAGACTTGTTTGTTGACCTAACCTGTGTTAGTTGCTTATAATATGCGCTTTACAGTTGACTAAAGGTTGCATAAATAACTAATCATTTCTTTTTCTTTTTTTGTTTCTGAATACTAATTTAATAGCCCATCATTTTAAATTAAATTAACCTATTTTTGGCTCTGTTTATCCCTACTTGATCTAGGTTAGAATGTCACTGGATGCATCTAACAGTTTTTAAATTCTACTCGTGCAATTCCACCTCTAAGTATATGAAAGAGAAGCATTCAAGATTTTGTGCACTTCCTGGCATGTTTGAATTGCAATGACAGAATCTTCTCCTTAAGTAAGAGCCTATGATTCATCTCGGATGAATGACAAGCAATTTGGTCAACTATTTTAGATTAAAAAGAAGATCACTCACAGTACAGAAGATGCATTATGATGCTTGAAATTTTTTTAATTAAAGCATGCAACATGATCCCTTGCACAAAGCGGTAATATTTCACCTAAAGCATGTCGACACAATGCCTTACACAAGGCAATAACCTTTTCAGTAAAATCCACCATCAATTCAACTAAGTCCATCTAAACGAAACACAGAGCAACTTTTACAAAGAAATCTTACCAAGGGAAGCTAATTGTTGCTTCCTCCCAGTCCCTGGTGGCCGCCCTCTACCCCGCTTCTGGGATGGGGTTATTGTCCCTGGATGAGTAGAAAATGAGGAAGACAGTGCCAATGATACAGCCCCATCAGGTCCATATTTCCGGGGCCTTCCCCTTTTTCTTTTTACAGGTTCACCGGAGGGTGGCATTGTAGATGGCACACCCACATTGACTCCATGGGGTGAAATTGCTACTGGATGCTCCATTGGTAATGTCGATCCCATGGTATTGGCTCCAATGTTTGGTTGAAATGCTACATTTGTGTTAGATAAAGTATTTATGTTAGATGAAACATTCATACTACCAGAACTAGTAATCCCTCTGTGCATATAAAATGAGGCAGAGCCCGAAATCGCCATAGTATCCCTTCGATCCATGCATGTACTACTTGCTAGTCTCGCTCCCGAGCAAATTGAACCTGATTTTCAATTATTTGCAAAAATAGATTTATCTTATCTTCTTTGAATTTTAGTGAGAAGCCTTGGTATGAACAGCGAAGAAGGGAACTTTTCTACACGGTATGCCTTCGAGGCAAATGATGGTGACAAGTGCTATAGAGAGTACTGGATCATACAGCTCACATTCTAAAAAAAAAATGCACTTCAATTCAAGCTGGGCAAAACTACAAAAGCAACATTTTCTCAAGAGATGAGAATCTAACAAGCTAGAAATGCAGAAAAAAGCAAAGAAAAGAACTCCAAGGTTTAAAGAAACTTAAAAAAGGAGAAGATTGTAAACAGCAAAATTAAATAAATAAAAAAGGCTAAATAAATGGAAAAGCTAAGAATCTTAAGCAACAAGAAGGGGAAGGAAAAGAAATTGAAATCTGAGAATCTATGAACTTAAAAGATAAGACAAAAATGCTAGCTAATTTTTACAGCTTACCAAACCAAACAAGAAACAACATAGAAAATATATATTAAAAAAAAACCCTTCATTTTGAAGATAAACAGGTCCACAATCTCACCAAACCATTACTCAAAAAAACCTTAAAGATGAAGCCAAACCCCTAAACCAACACAAGATTTGCCTCAAGTCAATGCCACTGTCTAAACGACTCAAAGCCCAGAATTTAAAAATGTAAAGACAACCCTTTTTCTCTCCGGGACCAAGAAGGTGTCAACCATCAAGGACAAAAACAATAACTCAAAATAATGAACGGTGTTAAAAGTCGAACATTTTTCAGCTCTCTAGTGGAAAGTTTTGAAAAAAACCGGACGAAAGACACTAAAGGTCGAGCAGTTTTGTTCAGGACTGATAAATGTACACAAAGAAAGAAAGGGCATAAGAATGAGTGTGTGAAGGAAGAAGTAATTATTCCTAGCTCTCATTAACACAAGTCCTCATCAGAACGCACATTTCTATGGCAGACCTCTCTCTCTCTCTTTCTCTCTCTCTGTTCTAAGTTCTAATAAATAAAAAAGCTTTATCCAAAAAAAGCTTTACCATCTCTGTATCTCTATCTCTCTCCCCCCCTCGTTGAGTGATGATGATTTGCTTTCTTGGTTTTAATAGAGTTAGAGAAACAAACAAAAACTTTGAACAGAAAAAAATGGTTATTCTTGGATAATACTGAATATCTTCTATCTTGCAAAATAATGAATGCTTCTGGCTGTGCATGTGTAGCCCTTGCAACTGGTGTGCCAGAACTTCCTTTCCAATCCGCAGCCATTGGAGCGTGAGACACCACTCCCCCTTTTCTTTTGTTTTTTCTTATATATATAAAAAATACATAACCTTAAACCCACGTTTGGCTCTGGAGATTGCTGATAAATCCTCAAAAGAACCCGGTTTGGATTGAGTTATGTGGAGATGAAACTAAATGAGATCAACATTAACGTTTTTTTTTCTCTATTCCTTACCGAAATAAACATTATCTGAACTAATAATAGTTGTGGAATAATAAATGATTTTTGGAATATATATATTATATAAAACAAGCTTTAAAACAAGTACATTCGAAATTTATATAATTAAAATAAAAATTATGTCAGAATTCTAAAATCCTTGTATTCTTTATGCATTAACTTCACGAGAATCCAAATTCTGAAACAGTAGAATGAATATGCATAAAAAAAAAAAAACAATTATTATTATTATTATTTTAAATTTGAAGCATTGGTTGACCGCCCACCACGCTAATGATGGCTCACGTTTAATTTAAAAGCCGTCTTCGCTGCATGATGTCAAATACCGACTGCGGTGGTGTAGTCTACGCGCCAGTGAATCGAGTAGAGTGCTTGAGCTCACATAAATAGGTATGGGACCAGAAGCAAGAGCGTGAACTTTGTTTGCACGTGACTTTTCTCTGTGACCACTAATTGAGCCCCGACGTCGCCTCTATCCAAAATATCTAAATGAGGTGTGCTGATAACGCCACCCCACATAGCACGTACCTAATCCATAGTCACCCATTAGTTCATAATAAAGCATCAATCTAATCTAATCCAATCTAATTACCAGTAAATATGATTTTACTCCTCCTTCCACTAAATGGTATTTTTTTCTTTATATAGAAGGAAAAAAAAAGGCTACTTCGAATTTTCGATGAAATATAGAATTTTTATTAATTTCAGGATTTTATTAGGATATTAAAATTCAAGAATATTATTATCAAGTTACGGATTCAGCTAAAAAAATTATTACATTAATAGCTTATTTGAAACAGTTGGTACAATTGGAATTCCATAAAATTTTAATTTTATTAAAAATAATTTTTTAATATTTTTGAATTGTTTTAATATACTGAAATTAAAAATAAATTTTGTATTAAATTATGAAAAGGTGTAACCTGGAAACTTAAAAAAAGGAATTTGAGATTAAAATAGGTTGATTCTGTAACCATGGTAGCTACGGGGCTAGGCTTTTTGTCAAGAACAGTTTTCGAGCAAGTTCTCCTAGATTTCCTAAATAATTCTTTTTTCAGGTAAAACAAATAATAATATTTGTTAACAGGTCAAGGTTGACTTGATAATTTTGCCCTTAACGGAGGACCAAGATGCTTGCATTCTTTTCCATGCAGAATGCAAACAAGAGGAAGCTTATATTATATTGAAATAATTTTCTGTCGGATTTATTTTAATAGATTAAGGTACGAGGCTGTGGGATTTATTTTCTGGGCCATGCATGGAATCAAGAACACTTAAGGATTGGTGGAGCTTGGAATTCTCTTCGCAATTTTTTATTAGCTGGGGATATTTGTTGGTACTGGAGAACGGAGCCAAGCAGAAACAATCTTTTGTACTTTATATATATATATATATATTAAAGAATTATATAAATTATATTTTAAAATTATATTTAATTAAATTATTAAATTGAGAAAATTATTTATCATGATAGATAATCAAAAAATTATAATTTAAGTTTAAAATAAATACGAGCAATAAATTATAGATAGTTTTAAGATCTCATTTGAAAATACATGTCTTTTCTATATTTTAAATCCTAATTTATTAAATAAATAAAACTATTCAATGTTAGAAATAAAAATTGTAAAAATTCGAGTCAACATTGTCGCAAACTTTTAGATGGTTTTTTTTTTTCTTTTCTTTTTAATGGAATCCAACATTTTATATAGAAATCAGAATTTCACTAAAATCGCGTGCTTCATATCATGGAATTGTTCTCTTCAAAATTCTCACAGTGAAAATGTATTGGGTTTGTATAGAAGAAGTAAAGGGTTTTCATTGAGGCCAATAAGAAATTGCAGAATCACGAGGATATATTGAGGAGCCATGCAATTATGGGAAGAAAATATTGCGAATGATTGGTTGATCAAGAAAAAAAAGAAAACTTGAGGAGGAGATTATGGATATAGTTGTGGTTTTACCCTTTGAACACATCAATTTTTCATCATCAATAGATTCAAAACCAATGCTTTTATTGATGTTGACCTCACATAAAATGGACTCTTGAGACTCTTGATAAAAGTTATGACCACCCAACATGCTTCCAACTTTGAACGAAGTGGGACTGCAAGGGGCTAGCGGCAGAGAGTCTCTGGTGATCACTGGCCTACCAAGATGGGTTTCTTATATCAGTCTTGAGTTTGACCTTCTCTCTCAAGATCTCTAGATAGTACTTAATCAGCTAATTGATTATGATTACTTCCATAGAATCAGCTAATTGATTATGATTGCTTCCATACTTACATTAGAATGCACTCTTGGATTATCCCTACATCCAAAGGAAAAAAATGGTTTTTACGGGATAGATGACCAAATCTAGAGTCTCTTGTGACATGATCCTTCCTACTTGCCGAAAATTAGTTGAGCAATGAGACATGGCTTTTGGTGCTGATGAGTATTTTGACCTTTAGGTTTAGGAGTAGAGTAAAAGATGCTGAGATAATTATCACTATCAAAGTATACAGATCGCTGTCTGAAAACAGGTTCCATCAAAAGGGATTCAATGAAAAATTTAGCTGAAACATTAATTTAGTAAAAATTGACCGAGTACCAAGACTTGCACCAGCAAAATCCACCCTGCAATTGCAAAAAGCTGAGAGCTATTCTACTGTAGGCCTCCATGTCGAGCATCCAGACACATACTGCACCGATGTTTGACCTGGCCAGCCTTGCTTGCAAATAATTGTCACTCATGAAACGCAGGGCAATGGGAACATGCACAAGATTTCAAACCTGGTGGGGTTACAGTCACTGAAAAGGGGAGGCAGGTGATGTAAATTGAAGATGATTATTACTGCAATAAAAAGGGACATCAGTGAATCGGAAAAAAGGAAAATGCCGTTCATCGGCATCCAATATCTTAAAGTGGAGAGTGAATACGAGGGGGGGAAAGAGAAAAGGATGCAGGAGTTGAAAAGCAAAGATTATGTTGGTTGGTGGATCAACCCTCAACCTATATTTGTTGAAATGTAACTGCGTTTCTAAGAATAAAACAAGTGTTGTTTGACCACGAAACTCTATTTGTTCCTTCGCCTATCCTTGCCTTTTTCCTTTCCCTAGAATAAGCTGTGAAGTCACTGTTCGAACCATCAACAATTATTAAATACAATGGACGAGGAGGAACATCGTTGCTAAAATAAGGGATTCTGGGTGGGTCCGCTTTTCAAGTGTAAAAGTAAAATTAAAATATATGAATCAGAAAGAGAAAAACTAGATTTTTATCCGAATTTATTCTGTTTTTCTGGAAAAAAAAAAAAAACCAGAAGAGAATCATATCTTCTTCTCAAAATAAAAATAAAAATCAAAGACTTTCTCGTGTGGATAAGGGAAGTCGTTTATTAGAGTTTCGGATTTTGACATGTAACGGTCCCCAGCTATAAAATCTACCATTTGCATAAATGTAAACCACAGGCATCTAACGTTGTTCTGAAGTGGATGAACCCGTGAAAATGACAATCACACACACGAAAACGACTGTTTTGATCACAGATACAAAGCAATCTTCCCCTCTCTTTTTCTCGTTTTCTCAGGCCTAGGGTTTGAACTGTACAACTTTATAGACCGGCCCGGCCCGGCCCGGGTATGGGAGCGCCACATCTTTTATGGCTCAGGAACTCATGAACCCTAGCAGCATGCGCCATCAATGAAGATTAATTGCAGCTGGTACTTGATTGTTCAAAGAATAGGCTCAGCATCAATTCAATCCCCATGCAGTTCTTGCACGATGTCAGGGTGTCTTTGTTCAGGTAAAAAAAAAAGTAAGTCAGGGTGTCTGATATCTTATGGGTTCGAATTCTTCCAGTAGAGCAGAAGGTGATGCGTGTTCTATGCTCTTCTTCAAGACGCACGCGGTGAGGGATGACAAGGCTGCGGAAAGCCGAAGGGAATGTTTGATTATGAAGATTTCATGTACTGTACGATATTTCAAGGATTTGCTAAAAACAGCCTAAAAGAGCCGTGATGCTGCTGTCTTCTTTTCTTTTGGTCGACTGGAGGCCGACATGGGCCTTAACACTATGCTAAGTATATTCTCACATACACGAGCCCCAAGGGGTTCGAAGGAGCACAGCCTTCAAAGGAAGCGAGCCCTGGCAAGTTCATCATGCCTGTCAGCTCCATGCCAGGGTCTGCCGCTGCTTCGTTTATCCCTTCTAATCTCCATTCAGAACAATGGGGAACACAATGGCATGACTTCTTTGAACCATGAAAAACTCATAAGCTCATTGAAACAAGATAAACAAAAATGTTTGCTGGATAAGCACAAACTGTATAATACTATGCAGGTCCTCTATGATACAAAGATCCTCCCTGATGAAGAGATTTTCAATAAAAACGTTTCATTGAGTAAGAAACCATGAAAACAAGTCAATCAATAGGGACATACCCACAGGAAAAGCATACGCACATTAGACTTCCGCCCACAGAAACTCCCAATCTTTTTGCTCAATAAACTATGGTTGCAGCAGCTAAAACTGATGCCACTTCCCTTCTATTTATCAGACTCTCAAACTTTGTTTGTCAGTTAGGAGCTTCAAAATACATTAACTAACCAATTTAATACAAGTCAGTGCTAACTATCGCACAGAACTTATACCGATTCTTGTTAGCTGTATCACACATCACAGCAAAAGTTCTGACAAACTCTTGCTAGAAAAATAAATCTATTTTTAGCTTCCATGATTGACTTTGCATAGAGGAAAATCGTTAAAAGTTTTCATAAAATCCCTGTGCACCTTATTTAGCTGAGGCAGCAGATTGACAGACTATCTTGAGAAAGAACGATTAAAATAATACCATTCTAATTCCGATGACAGGATATGCAAAACCAATGATAGCAACAATGCACCAATCCTCATACCAACCATAAAGTTTCAAACAAATAAGTAAAAGCCTCAGAATCTGAGCTTTTAGGATTCCTCACTTGCATTCAGACATAAAGACCAGAAACAATCTAATAACTTAATCCACCTATCTTAAAATCTAATTCTATAGTCAAAATTTTCAGTCAATTGGTCGGAAGCATACTATCCCTCCTCTTAAAGCAAAATATCATGGGTGAATGGCAAGGAAAGCATTAAAAATTTTCACCTCATAACATATATTGCTCAACACCCTCTTAACCTATGGTATAGTCACAATTGCATAACAACAATATACTGTGAAAAATCCAAAATTTGCCTTGCTTATCTTCGAGATGCAAATTTACAAAACAAACACGAGATTTTGTAAATATAACACGAAACATAAAGTTCCCTATATCTGAATTACAAAAGACGAAGCTGCAAATTCAGCACCCAATATACTACTAAAATTCACTAGCATTTCAACATAAGAAAAAGAAAAGAAAAAAAGAAGATATAAACATGAAGCTCATTTATCAAGTTCCATTGCCTGATCAGCTTTAGCTTTCGCCAATGCGCTCAATTTGGTCTTCACCTTTCTTTTCCCTACTTGAAACCCACTTCCACCTTTCTTGTTTTTCTTGTCTTTACCATCAACCTAAACACAAAAATACCCCCAAAAATTAAACTAAAAACCTTAATTCTAATTCATATATGTTAATTATAAGCAAAGAAATTACATAAACAAAAAAGAAATAAGCTTACTTTCATCTTGTTTTTCTTTGCTTGAAGCTTCTGCTTCTGCTTTTCTTTCTGTTCTTTCTCTCCTAATATTACCAAAAAAAGGAATCAATAAGAAGCAAAAAGATATATAAATGGAGAGATTGAGAGAACGGAAAGGAAAATTTACGTTTAAGCTCGAATTCGTGTTGCCTCTTTCTACGAGCCAAATCGTTCTTCTTCGACATTTTGTACGGAATGCCTAGGGAAAGATAAACCCTAACCCTAGAACTGTAAAGTTTTGATTTAATCGGCGAAACGAAAGTTGGTTTTGTTTTACTCTTTAGTCCTTCGTCTTTAATATGGTCATATTTCTCTCCACTTCAAACTTTATTTATTTCGATTTTTGGTCCCAGCCGACTTCCATAATTCCCATTTATCTTCTGCAAACAGAACAAATCGAACCGATTTCTTTGCTGGTGAGGTTACACCGAACCGACCTCACCCCGCAAGTTTTTTTTTTTTCTCAGAGCAAGGCATCCATGGGGTCGGTCTAAGATCACCACCCCTGCTTTCAAATTCGTAGGATAGGTTACAGCAACACAGAACGATCTTGATGAATCTTAAAGCTTCATAGCCATTGATAAGTTTAAAGATTCAGACAAGATGGTAGATTTTCAACACTAAAACAGGAACCGTGCCTTAAGCCCTCTAGTTTTCATGTCAACTTGCCAGATTGAATTAGGTTTGATTAAAATGGTCATTAAATCCTCCTTAGGAACAGATGCTCGCCTCGTGCCTGTCCTTCATAAGAAAAAAAAGGGTGTCAAAAGGTGCAGTCAAAGGAGTGAAACGGCGCAGTTAGGCCAACAAATCATAATTAAGGTGGCAAAAATGGAAATGATTACGGCGGGAGGGAGCAAGAGAAATGATGACATGTTTTCTTTTGGACCTCTTGAAACTGTTCCATTCTTTGAACAAAGACCAGTTCTTTCTAGTCCAATCTCCACCCCCCAAAAAAAAAGTCACAAAAACAGCTTGCAAAAACTAATTATTTTGTTCCAATAATAATAATAGTCACTTGTCTGCTACATGAAAATATTTATTAAAATAATATGCAAGATTCTATCCTTGTCGGTTATAATTGAGTTATATTTTTATAAGTTACTCAAACAAATACTAGCCATATTTTCATACGACCTTATACGAATTTGATCTGATCTGATCCTGGTTTCAAAAATTCTAATTTCTTCAGTTTTTATCTTTCTTTGGTTGTTCATCAAATCTTTGGTCCATTTGATCTTGTTTCTATCAAACCCCCTTTTTTTTATTTGGGTTTATTAATTTATTTCTTTACTAGAGATCTTGAATCTTTGAGCTTTGATTTGTAACTAAAACAAAAAAGGGTGTGCGAATATATATAGTTCGAGTTGCTGTTAAGCCCTTGCAGTTATATAGCTTAAGTGGGTCTCTGTTGGGGTTGACTTGACTAGAAAAGTTTGAATCTTTCTGTACTAATATTTGATTAGATCTGTTAAGTTTGTTTATTTTATGATCTGGGTTTGGTTTCAGCTACTGGGTTGGTTGTGTTACTTGTGTATAGCAGGATTGTATTAAAAAGAGGCAGTAAATTAAAGTTTTGTTTTTGAGGGAGATATAGAGAGAGTTGGTGAGGGGACCATATTTGTAATAAGCTTTTATTTGTGATTATTGAGAGATGGGGAGTCAGTGCACTAAGTTTACACATTGTTGCGTAGATTCACAGTTCAAGGCAGCTGTTGTTGAAGTTCCCAGTGGTGGTGGGTCAAAAACTCTGGTTTTTTTCGGAAAAGAAAGTTTATATTTTGATGGGTCATAACTGTTGTGTCTTGGTTTTTGTCTTGTTCTAGGAAATGAAGAGAAGAGTGAGGTTAATGACTTGCCTACATTCCGTGAATTCACATTTGAGCAGCTGAAAAATGCAACATCTGGTTTTGCGGTAGAAAATATCGTGTCTGAGCATGGGGAGAAGGCTCCTAACGTTGTTTATAAGGGGAAGCTGGAAAATCAGAGAAGGATTGCTGTTAAACGATTCAATAGAATGGCTTGGCCTGATGCTCGACAATTTCTGGTGCCTAACTTCTATCCCATCTGCTGATGTACTTCAATTATATGTTTGCAATTTTGATTTCAGTTTGTAGTGTGCCCTTTATAAAACATTAACAAATTGGCATCAAATCTGTCTATACATACACTTTGTTCTAGCAGCTGTTACAAATTTATGTTGCCTGGTGTTCATCGTCAATGATTGTTTTGCTTTCATTCAGTGTAGTACCATGGTTTTGAATTATACTAAGAGCCATGGACTCCCTTCAATGGGGATTAGTATATCTAGGATC
Source organism: Populus euphratica (assembly GCF_000495115.2). Taxonomy (NCBI): domain Eukaryota; kingdom Viridiplantae; phylum Streptophyta; class Magnoliopsida; order Malpighiales; family Salicaceae; genus Populus; species Populus euphratica. The sequence goes on from NW_011499846.1 coordinate 4,622,352, forward strand.
GACCCCCTCCTCTTTCTCTGCAAGGAATTCCCATTTGTTTTGGTGCATGATGCTTACCCTTTACTTTACATCCATCAGTCAGCAATAAGCCAAGTTCTGCCGTATCTTTGTTCAATTTGAGGTCATCTATTCATGAAACAAACCTTGTATATATGATGTGCAATGTCAAAATCTGCTTATGTATATGCCCATTGAGTTCATAAAGACTTGCTTGAAGAAATACCATGGTTTGAGTTTACCGTGGTCTTAACTTGAAGACCATTTTCTGTTACAATAATAGGAGGAAGCAAGATCTGTTGGCCAGCTACGGAACAATAGACTGGTAAATTTGCTTGGTTGCTGTTGTGAAGGTGATGAGAGGCTGCTTGTAGCAGAATTTATGCCCAATGAGACACTTGCTAAACACCTTTTCCATTGTAAGGCTTATTTCCCATCCATGGACAAGGATTCAGGCTACAATTTTGGTTGCATATTTGTGATAATATTTTTGGTGATTTGATTGAAATTTCCATCTTTAATATGGTATAATAGTAACAATTTTGTTTCTATTGTAAAAACTGAATGACAATCTTTCTACAAGTTTGATTATACGGGATTTAAACAATCCAATTCTCTCTTGAATCAGGGGAAACACAACCTATAAAATGGGCGATGAGATTAAGAGTTGTTCTACATCTTGCAGAAGCTTTAGAATACTGCACAAGTAAAGGGCGTGCCCTTTACCATGACCTTAATGCCTATAGAATTTTGTTTGATGAGGTAGGTACTTCTCTGTCTCCATTTCTCTGAAACCTTTTTCTTGTTGGATTCTAGTTGCATTCTTTGTTTACATGTTAGAATTATGCAGGATGGTAATCCAAAACTATCAAGCTTTGGCCTCATGAAAAACAGCAGGGATGGAAAAAGTTATAGTACGAATCTAGCTTTTACTCCTCCAGAGTATTTGAGAACTGGTACGTAATTCTTGTAAACAATGCCATATATTAACTGCTTTGATTTTGTGATTTCCTGAAATTGAAATCAGGAGATACATGACTAGCCGACAGATTTATGTAATTAAATCTAATGTTGAGACCACTTTACATTACCACCTCTGAAGGGCCTTGCCAACTGACCTGCTTTCGGTGTTATATATCAAGATTCTTGAAGCACCACATATTAGTAGTTCTCATATACTTTGTTTGGAATGTTTAATGTGTTCATGCTGAAAAAAAGTTATGCTGCATTACATTACTGTTCTTCTGACCTGCCAAAAAAGGTTTTCAGAATTTAAATCTAGTTATTGACGTTCATATAATATTATCCAGTATAATGCAGTTTATTAAAGTTTTGAGAGATGTGCGGTGCCTTGATGAATTCCTTTGCAGGCATGCTTTTCTTGGAATGTATAGAGTATGATAAGATTGTGATGATATCTATTAATGCCACCTGCAATGCCAGACTAGATAATTTGGACTAAATTGTACTTTTCTGCATAATATCTTGTAGTGGTGCTAATTTTAGGTCAACATGCCTGTTTGATTGTGTTCTTGCATGATGCCCTGCAATGGGTTGGGCATTAGTATTATTTACTCCTTGGATTATAAGTTAATCCAAGACTTTGCTTATATCCCTTGTCTTTGTTTCAGGGAGAGTAACTCCAGAGAGTGTAATCTATAGCTTTGGCACTCTTTTGCTTGACCACCTCAGTGGAAAGCATATCCCTCCAAGCCATGTAAGTGCTTATCATTCAAAATTAAATTTATTAGTTAGTTATCATATGGATCTGTTGATTGAAATTATGGATCCACCTACAAATTAACCCTCTTAACAAAAAGGAAAAAAATACTATGTATTTTCCTCCCATGCTTACAAATTCTTATTACAGAAGCTTGTCCAGTGAATCTAACCTCAAAAGTAAATTGTTCCAGGCCCTTGACTTGATACGGGATAGAAATCTTCAGATGTTGACAGATTCTTGCTTGGAAGGGCAATTTTCCAATGATGACGGGACCGAGTTAGTACGCTTGGCTTCTCGATGTTTGCAGTATGAACTCCGAGAACGACCAAGTCTGAAATTCTTAGTTGCTGCTTTGACTCCTCTTCAGAAGGAAACTGATGTATGTTTGTTCATTTATCAGTCATATCTTCTATACTTCTCGTCAACTCCTTGTTTTGGTGCCTGCAGATTGCCTATGTTATAATTTCATCATGTAGTGAAAACTTTTTGAGTCTAGAGCCTTCTGTTGGATGAAGACTTGTTAGGAATTTTAGAGGGTAATTTCCTTTGGACTGATTTCTAGAGAGAAAACTTGCTGTAAAAAATGAAAATTTGGTTGTGGATGACTATAAATATATGAATTCCTGAAATGGCAGTGGAATTTGTATTATGTTCTTCTGTTGATTTGTCCATTCGCTTAAACCATCAGGGACTGCTTGTAACCAAAATTCAAAGTTGAAGCAAGTATTAATTAGCTTTTATCTTTTCATTTCCTTCCCTGTGCAGGTTCCTTCTCATATCCTGATGGGAATCCCACATAGTGCTTCATCCTCTCCTTTGTCACCATTTGGCGAGGCGTGCTCAAGAAAGGACCTGACAGCCATACATGAGATCTTAGACAATGTTGGATATAAAGATGATCAAGGAGTGGCAAATGAGGTTCTCTATTTCCTATTAAAGCTCAAATAGCAGATGTTTAACCATATCATTTACTGTATACTTTTCACTCCAGGCTTATTGATTCTTGTTGTACTCATATTTCAAGCAATTATTCTTCACCGAAGTATTCTGCTATTTTCTCTCTCATATAAATTGCAATTGCTCACTGGTTCATTCTGCTTGCATGTTCTCTGACATGCCAGGAACCCAGATAAGATTGTATCCTGAATATTTTTCCTACATTATGCTGCAGCTTTCATTCCAGATGTGGACAGATGAAATGCAGGAAACTTTAAATACAAAGAAAAAGGGTGATGCTTCTTTCAAGCAGAAGGACTTTAGAGTTGCAATTGAGTGTTACACTCAGGTTTTCTCCTCATTTCAAAGTTGTCAGTTTTTGTTCATGAATTATGTCAGGAATTACTTCTACATTAATTTATGCTCTTCTTGGTTAATAATATAATTTCCTTATCATACCAAGCTACCTGATTTTAGATTATTTTTTTTCCATTTGTTTTAACGGCAAGTTTACATATTTTATTTGATGGAGTTTCTTCTATGACTTGCAGTTCATTGATGTGGGTACTATGGTTTCCCCAACTGTTTTTGCACGGCGGAGTCTGTCCTATCTCATGAGTGACATGCCTCAGGAAGGTTTAAGTGATGCAATGCAAGCCCAAGTCATTTCCCCTGTATGGCACGTGGCATCTTATCTTCAGGCTGTTGCTCTTGCTACACTTGGAATGGAAAATGAAGCACATGCAGCACTCAAGGAGGGTACAAATCTTGAAGCCAAGAAGAATGCGGACTCTGGACAAAAGTGAAACGTAAAATGCTTTCTGGTGGCTGATGAATCTCCTCAACCCTATCTTATTGTGGTGTTATATTTATGAAGATAACCATGTGGCATTGATTGTGGGATCTTTACTTCCATGGACATCAGGGCAGTGAAAGCTTTAGTCAACTCCATATTGCTGTCAAAGAAAGCAACTCTTTTTTCTTTTGAATTTTTCATGACGATATCTTGGAGTTGAGGTGTCTCAAAATATGTTTTTTGGGTAGGCTTTGGCATTTCTTTCTTGTAGGTATGCAAGTTCTTTCATTCTTTGTGTGGTTTGCTCCATTATGTAAGTAGTATGATTCCAAAATTTGTCCTGCCACTTCCATTGGGGAAAAAAGTTATTTATTTTGAGGAGAAAAGAAGTTGACGAGATGGAAAAAAACACTGACAAGATTGTAATTTGTGTAAAGATACATCTAGTCCCTGGCAATTTCTTGCTAAATGATGTTGATTGTTTGAGGCATTAAAATTTCAGTTTGCTTACATCGGCATTTCATACTTCATGTTGCGTTTCACATTTTGAAACTTTACAGAAAGAAGTAGACATGGATTTGCTAGCATGAACTCTGGAAGTTCGCATCCACTTCTGGGGAGTATCTCATCTGACGTGTGCTTTAGGGATGGCTTTGGATTTCTAAGATACAAGAGAAGAGAGTGAGACGGAGAGAAGAAACAGATTTTATTTTTGGTCTACAACAGGGGTTCTTGAGGGTTGAATGGAATTCTTGCTCATCAATTCTTCAAAGAAAGCGTTGAAATCAGAATGAGAAGACCCACCTTCTTCAACAGCTCTCTCTGCCATTTCTCCTAGCTTCCTTGCTCTGCTTCTCAATTCCTCTGCGTCTTTATCTTCCATGATGGCCTTCGCTATGGCATCTTTCTTCACACGATCACCAACCAATGCAGCCCCCACCTGGACACCAACCCTTACTCCAATGTTTAATGTCCCAGTCACCAACTTCTCATTATAGAACTGCTCCGCAGAAACAGACCATGTTACCATTGGAACTCCAGCAATTATTGCTTCGAGTGTGGAATTCCATCCACAGTGAATCACGAATCCTCCTGCTTCTTGTTCAAGAATCAAAAGTTGTGGTGTCCATCCTCTTATGATTAGGCAATCAATCTTCCTTGTCTTCTTCGTTATTCTTCTTCACGACCCAAATGAATTGCTTCCCGGACACTGCAAGACCTGTTGCGATTTACAGAAGTTGTGAAGCAGCAAAGCTGGCTATACTTCCAAAGCATACATAAACAACTGAATTTGTTTTCTTTGAACTGGGCCATTTCAAACACTCATGTTCGTCGATGGAGGCTTCTTTACCTCTCTTTGCCTTGTTCTGAGGTTCACAGTTCCAAAACCAAAAGGGGCCTGTATGCCATGCCTTTCTTCCTAAAATCTTTCTGTAATGATCAGCATAACCTGACTCAAGCTCATAGAAGCTGTTGATAAGAACTCCATTGCTCTTGATCTCTGATTCTTTCATATCTATATACATCTTTGATAAATCATGAGTTTCTCGTTTAACATAATCTGGCTGTTGTTGTCCTGTCAATTTGACCTCGCTTGGAGAATTTGGGATGACAAACAGGATCTGTGTCAGACGATACCATCTTGTGAGGCCCATACAATCTCCCCACATTCTATAGCACATGAAGAGAAGAAACGTGTTCCATGGAAAACAAATCTTGGAATTCCACAATTAGATGCAACATCAGTTGACCATGGGAAGAACCGGTCTGAAACTAACTAAGGGGGACTGTACCTGTTCAGGAGCCGTTCAAGAGGGTCAGCAAGCATGGCTGTGGGCCTGTGGCCTTGAGGAATTTCTGCTTCATTTCAGAAGATTCAGCTATGTCTAAAGATTCACATCCTTAAGGCAATCCAACCTCCACACAAGGGAATTTGATTGTTAGAATATCAACTTTCTTTGTTCTCTCTAACAGCTTGGAGACATGAGTTGCGTTGACCAGGATTGTGATCATGCTTGTCCTTGCGCCTCCTTGTATAGAGAAGAGTTTGGCTTTGTCTATGACTGGAATTGTATGACCTTGAGCCATAAATGACAACAAGAAAATGTGAAGCTGGTGGTTTTTTTTGGCTATCCATGGATGATGGGAAGCTCCTGATGGAAGTATAGACTTGAAAACTGATCGAGCTAGTACTCTGGACTCCTATGAGAAGAAGTGGAGAGGGTGGGGATGGGGATGGGGATTTATATTATGTCTGAAAAATAGATCTCCCTCCTCGATTAGATGGTGATACATGGCATATCAAATTATTATTTTTATTTAAAAATATATTAAAATAATATTTTTTTATTTTTTAAAATTTATTTTAGCATCAACACATTAAAATAATTGAAAAATATTAAAAAAATTAATTTCAAGTAAAAAAATCAAGATTTTTAAAAAACATAGTTGGATCACACTTCTAATACCTCATAAATAGCCTCTTTAGTTTAGTAAAATAAATTAAATAGTTCTTCTAATTTTAAAAATTAATTAGTTCATTGACCAATGTTAACCTTTTATTTCCTTTATCTATTTCTTAAAAAGAAAAAAATGGAAAAGAACATGAAATGAATAAAAGGACTAATTAATTAGTTTTTGAAACTAGAATGATTATTTAATTTATTTCTTAAAACTAGAGGGGCTAATTTATCATTTACCACTCAATCATAGGTTAGTCTAAAGCTCATCTCATGAATCATATGATATATCAAAGAGATAGACCTAGATTGCGAGATGACCTTGGTCCAGCATAAGTTAACAGGCTAATGGGAATTTTGCTCAGTATTGCATTTTAAATAGTGTTTTTTTTAATTTAATTTTTTAAAAATATTTCTTTATATTTTTAGATTATTTTAATATATTAATATAAAAAATCATTTAACAAAAAATATATTTTAATACATTTTCAAATAAAAAATACTTTAAAAAATAACAACTACACCACCCTCAAACATTCTAATCAAAATATATCTGTATTTTTTTTTTGGAACAATGAACAAAAATGGAACTCATGCTTTATGTAGTTAAAAATCAAATCAGTGAAACATCACTTCTTTTACAATTTATTTGGTTTTAAGAAACTAAAACAGAGTTGAAAATTGAACTGCTTTAATGAAATAATTAAACTAGAGTGTATTTGTTTTTCCTTTAAAAAATGTTTTTAAAAACTTTTTTTCTTTAAATTATTTTTTTATAAGTTTAAATTATTTTGATATGATAAACTCAAAAATAAATTAAATACAAAAAAAATATTTTAATATTTTTTTAAATCTATTAGATTCTCAAACACTAACTAAATCATCCAAAACGCGTTGGATGAGCACTACTCCGTTCAGCAACCTGGCGAGGCACTTGTGCACAATTTTCATCTTGCCGAAGCAAATAGAGCTTATGCGACTAAAACAAGCATGTGAATCCAATATGGAGATTTCATATTATTTCTTGTAAAACCTACAATTGTGCAGCCATTCCAGCAAAAGTTATATGCATCACAACTTCTAAATCATTCACAGCATCCCCTTATGATCATGGGTGAGGCTCCACATATTCTTATTGATACATACTTCCCTTTCAACTAACAGTTTGGGTGAGTAGGGAGGACTAGCCTACAAAGTCACTCGAGCAGCTCGGAATAATTCCTTCGTTCTTCCATAGTAGATTGGCTTACTGCCAGTAAAGGTGATAAAGTTCCAGCCAAAAGCTGATCCTCCAACAATATGCGTCCCTTGATTCTCACTGTGCTCAGCTTGCTGCTTTTCAGATGGTTTTGCAAAAACCTGGCCTGGCTGGGACTGATCTGCTGTCTCTTGGAGCTGCTCCTGGGGCTTTAGTCCCACCCCACTTTCACTGGAATTTGGTGTAATTTTCCACTTGGTTATAGTGGCCTTTTCTGCTGTCATCTGCTTGTATAATTCCATAAGCAACTTCAGCTCTGCGAAGCACAAGTTACATGGTCAAAAGCATGTCTTATGAGCCAACATGCAAATTGCTACATCTACCATCAAAGAGCGATCTGGATTATTGCAAATGATTAATCTAATTGTTTTCTGACTAGCACACAAGAGACGCTAAATGTCCTAATAGGATCAAAACCTTACCAATTTTCCATCAAATCATGCTAAAATGACTCTTTCCATAAGAAATGCAGAGAAGCTAAAGAGAGAGTTTCAGATAGAAAAGACTGCAAATGTTGTAATAGCAAAGCATCAGTGAACAGGACAGACTTAAATACAGCATGTACATTCCAAGTCTTATACAGCTATTAGCAATCATTCCACATGAGGTAAATTGATGAATGAAAACAAGATCACATTTTCATTCAACTATTGTACAAGGTCAACGATGCATACATTCGATGATACAAAAGTGCAAATTGACGAACTTACTTTCTTGAAGTTCCTCAGCTCCCTTGCAACTCCGGAAGTCCACTGTTCCAAGCATCTTCAACAAAACAGAAGAAGTTTAATCCCATCCCATCTTAACATCAACATTTCATGCATAATTAACCTAATGATCGATGCACTAACAAATGGAGACATGTAGTCACCAACTGCAATTCACTGTAACTCTCCAAATGATACAAAGAAACCATTCACTGGTGTATTCTGTGTCACTTAACACTCTCAGACAAGGTTTTCGTAATCTCAAACAAAATTAATAGAACAGGACTCAAAATCTGACCAAGCAGGCAAATATAAGGAATTATTTCAAGTACACTCCACCGAGGCCTTGCAAGCAGTGAAAATTATATTTCAAGGTCATACTTCAACAGTAAATTATGAAATTTTATGAGAATGACAAATTAAAAACACAATGGAACTTAAAAATGAAAAGCATGATCATCCCACGAACCAAAATTACCAAAAAGAAAAGTTTAATAACAAAAGAACAAAATGAATTCAAGCCTAAATTAAAACCCAAGACTTAAAATTTAACGATGGGTGTCTAAAAATGTACCTCAAGAACATGGGGTCTGATAACTTTGACAACAGCACGCATCTTGAAGTAGCTGCATTCTTGAACTGGATCACAATTGTCAAGAGGTCTCTTCTTGCTTTCAGAAGGGACAGAAGGAGGTGGTGGTCGTGGTGGTGGTATTGGCGCTGCTGGAGGCGGTGGCGGTGCTGGTGCTGATGGAAGCGGTGGCGGTGCTGGCGCTGGTGCTGGTGCTGCTGGAGGCGGTGCTGGCGCTGGTGCTGCTGGAGGCGGTGCTGGTGCTGGTGCTGGTGCTGCTGGCGGTGCTGGCGCTGGTGTAGGTGCTGGTTCGACTGGAGGGTCAGATGGGGCAGTGATAGGTGGGTCTGGGTTTGGGTTTGGGTTCGGATCTGTGTTTTGAACGGGTGGGTTTTGGGGGATTAGTGGGTCCTGGTCATGGTCATGGACTGGTTGTGGTTCTTCCATTGATTTGATGCAGTGTGTTCTGCGAGTTGATTTTGGAATGAATTCTGAGTTTGAACTAATAAAGATTGGATGATTGCTTTGCTGACTACTGAACTAACAGAGAGAAATGTTTGGTTGTAGGTTTTGTCTGATAAGCCAAGACATGGATGAGAGACACTGACACGTTTACAATGAATTATTCAATAAAAAAGAGTATTAAATTATTTTTAATTTTTTAAAATATACTTAATTGAGCTCAATTGATTATATTGATTTTTCCTCATGTGTGTTTGGAAATAGTGGGTTTAGCCACAAAAGAAAATGACTTATCCCTTTTCTTCTTCAGTTATATTGGAAAAGGCCAGTTATAAATCAAACTAAAACCAAAGGTTAAATGACTATTTAGAAAACTCTTAATTAATTCAATTCAAGAGTTTTTATGAGTTTTTATATTTGAAATATTTTTTAATGTTAAAAAATTAAGTTCCAAATGGACTGTTGTAAAAACAAATTAGAGATAAACTTCTCTAATTTACAATTTCAAAATAGAAAAAATTAATACTAAATTTAATATTTTTAAAATATTTATCTAATTCTCTTAAAAAAATATTTGAAGAAATAAGATGAAGGTATAGAAAATTGAATTCAATCCAAATCAAATATTATAATTGAATTTAATTACAATAAAAAATTAATTCCAAACAAAACCTCACGTTGCGCATCACTATCATTTTTATGTAATAGTTAGCTCGCAGATCTTTAGGAACATGCTGAGTTTTTCGGATTTTGTCTAATATTAAAGGCACGTAATCATAATTTAACTGATAGTTTTATAGATTAAAAACTCAAGAGTTTTGTTTCTAGTTCATACGAAATTTAAACTTGGTATGTAATGGTTACACTGTATAAGGCCTGGATCAACCTGATGCCACAACAAATTACCGCAGAAAACAGAAAAGGGTGAATCAAGCATCAGACCAGTAAATATCCATTTCTCCCCAGTCGCTTTCAGGCACTCCCAATGCTTTCCAAACTGCTTTCGAGGCATCAACGATGTTTTTGGCACACGGAGGCTGGTAATCGTGGTCAGAATCACATCCCATTGTAGAGTCGCACTCATCCACTACCATGGCCTTGACACTCTTTCCATTCCCATGGATATTTATGGAGTTTAAGCATCTATCCCCGTTGTTATACCATCCCGTTGAAAGCGCCACCACAGGTGTGTCATCCGAGTGGTATTGGTTGTCGCATTCCGATGGCGCGCCACCATCTCCACCCTTCTGAAAGCTGTTCAATGTCAAGGTTGCTTTTGTGCTGCTGGTCACTCGCGGTGAACACTTGAAAATGGGGTAAAGCTTGCCATCTGCACAACAATCAGAGTCATTCTCTTGATTGCATTGGTTTGGAGGAGGCTTTCTCCCTTTTATGCTCCCACTGGGCTTGCAAATCTGAGCCTGAATTGTTAAACAAAATGTAACAAGAAAAAGAAAGCAGAAAAGGAGAGCAGTTGAACAAACTTGATTCTTCATCTTCTGTTTGCTCCTTTTGTTCAGCGATGATTTGGTCTGAAGAGTTTGAATCTCTGCCAATCCTTATATAACGATAAATTTGGACAATTTAGTAGCTTTTTATGAAATGTGATACGGCCAGAATGCCCTTTTTATCACGGCATACATACGAGCCATAATTTTGTATCTATCGTTGATTCCTTTGTGTAGAGAGCCCAATACAGTGACAATATAGCTTGTGCGGAACGCAGAAACAGAAGATTGTTAGCTTGTACAATGTGTCTTACAGTGAGTTTCTGTTCCTCTTCTTTTCAAAATCAGATCAGGCCATTACAATGGAAGCAAAATCCATCCGCTTGACATAGCTTTGTCGCATTCCCGAAGCTGCTGGAGATAGGACAAGAGCTCTGAGCGCTGAAACAGAAATGCATCTGAATTTAACAAATTTAGAGTAGAGATGTTCTCCATTGACAAATTTAGCCATCTATAAATGAAATCGTAACCGCAGTGAACAAAGATGATAGTACTTCACAATTCGGGAATGGTCGCAGAGTTTGGATGGTAACATGTTTCCTAGCGTGCTCAAGTTTTTGGTGTTCATCTAAAACTAGATGTTAACCTGGTATGCTAGATCCCGGCCCGGGCTAGATATAAAAGAAAAGTCAATTTAGAATTTGGCATGCGAAATCTAGTTTGATTTTTTTTAATTTTAAATTAAAATGTTCAATACATGCGAAATCTACTTTGATTTTTTTTAATTTTTTTAATTTTAAATTAAAATGTTCAATTTGAACTTGTAACCTAGATCAGGTCACCGGCGTGTCGGTTTTAATACAAGACACCCTTGTAAAAAAAAATGATTAACTAGCAAGCCCTCTTACTTCCCCAGTCGAAAATAAAAGGCCCAATTCGAAAAGCAAAAATGGGCTGGCTTCTACTGTAATTGGGCCGATTTGAGCCTTCATGAAAACATCCTACAAAGTGCAGGCGCAATGTTTTGCGCTCTCGTCTTGAAAAGCGAAAACAAAAACAAAACAAAATCCAGGCAGGCAGGTACTCTTTCATTTAATTTATGAAGTTCTTTGTTCGGTAAGAAAATCTAAAATCAAAGCAGCAAGTTGTAATACACGTATGATATACAGGGCGATGAATCCTCGAACAGACAAGATAGTGAGGAGGACAACAATGGTAGCCACTGCTGTTGCTTCTTATTTCCTCTTAACTGCTGACTATGGTCCTCAACCCAATGCTGTTGAACCCGTAAGTCACTACTTTTTTTTTATTCCTTTTCGTTTCTTGTTTTTTTTTTTTTGTCGTTTCTTGATAAGAAATGGTTAATTCTTTCTTGATTTATCATCAGTAACCAAATGTTTGATAAGGGATCGTGGAGGGTTTATTTGGGGATTTAATTCGTGGGTTCTTTGGGGTTTTAAATTTTGAAACTTTTCATGGAAATTTCTTCATGTTTTTTATCATAAAACTGACGATTGTATTAAATCCTTAGCTTTTTTGTTTTTTTTTTCTTTACCCCCATCCTTAATTTTACATGCTATAAGAGCTAGAGTCTTAGGTAAATTTTGCACACCTCCCCCACAGAGATCATCCCAATGAAAATGATTATGGTTGGCTACAACGAGATGTGTAGTCTTTCAATATTATGACTAGAGTCTTAATCCAAAATCTTACACACCTCCCCCATAGAGATATCCTAATTCAAAACAATTTAGTCTTTCTAAATATCGTCCGAGAGTGAATGTCGAGAACTCCCAACTTCCATATCATAGTTGAGAGAGTTTCTTTTCCAAATGGCTTGGTGAGGGCATTCGCAATCATGTTTGATGAAGGGACATGTTTGGTTACAACTGAACCGTCTTGTACGTTGTCGTGAATTAAATGACAATCCTTTCCAACACTCCCCCTCAAGTTGGTGTGTGGATATCTTCTATGCCCAACTTATTAAGTGAGTTGAAGAACTCAAGTACCAAAACCTAATATAATCAAACATAGGCAGCAACAACAGCAGTCTAAAACCTGCAGCAACAACTGGTTCTAACTAAAACTGGATAGCAATAATCCAGGGAGAAGTCGCTGAAATAAGGCAGCAACAATAGCAGCCAAAAAAAAACACATGAAAATTTGGCATCAATCTGCAGTCAAAAACTATAGCAAAATGAACATTAGGAGTAACATTAGGAGTAAGAATTATGAGTCTTGTCGTGTAATATACTTTGGGGATATGGCATTATGAGTCTGAATTGTGAGTTTTGCACTGTTGTTTCTTTATCTCGTGCTTGTGATAAGGTAGCAAGCTTTTGCTCAAGGTAATTTTCATGTGATGTCAACTATCTGCCTGCCTTATTATAGTGGTTTTTTTTTCTTGAATGTTCTTCTTACATTTTTGGTGTTTTTTACTATTGATATCCTTATGCAATGGCAGATCAAAAGGGCCATATTATCAGCACAAAGTTCTGTGAAAGAGTTCATCTTTGGATCAGGAAAAGAGCCCTGAGTTAGTCAAATGGAGAAGGTGAGCTCTAGCAGTGCTAAAGAGCATTAACAAGGATACAGGGACACAATTTTGCATGGCACCATGATGGTTCTAGGCTAAGTTTCTTATGGCCATTGTCAAATAGAGGTATCATGAGACCAAGCTCCTTTTTAGCTTTGCTAGAAACTTTCTTTATATCTGTACAGTTTTTGCCAAACTCAGTACTTAGGATGCTTTCTGTAGCCACATAATTTAAGTGGACGCTGATGTCCATCTTTTGCCTTTTCACTCTTTCTTAAGACACGCTATTCTCCCTGCTTGGATGGTTGAAATTTAGATTTGGAATATCATTGTGGCTGACTACGTAAAAGTGGCCAAAAGTTTTTGGATAATCTAGAGGTTGGTCCTCATGGTCATCTGGTGACCAATTTTTTTGATATCGGATTAAAGGCAGAAAAATAGAGCATTTACTCGGCTGTTCAGTGTTCATGCCTGGGAACCACCACTCGCTTGATGGTGAACCTGGCTATCCATAATATGGATGGTCAGTGATTATCAATACAAGATTGCCTTTGTCGTTACCCCAGACTCTTTTCCCGGGAGGGACTGGAACCAGAGTCCCTGGCTTGTGTTCTCGTTTTGTTCTCTCCTAACCAAAATGATGATGGCTCGTTGGTGGCGGTGTTTTTTTTTTTTTTTTCCCTCGTTTTCTTCTTTTATCTGGTACACTTTCGGAGCACATACGAGAAGAGAGTGGTGAGAGCACAAAAGGCAAGGAAAGTAGATATTGTGGTATAAAACTTGAAAATCTGAAGATATAATTAATCTCAAACAAGCCAAGCCATTGGTACTACCGCTGGTGTTACGAAAATTATGCAAAACTGGAAGGCATGTTGTTCATCTCCGGTGCCAGAAAACCAAAACTGGAATGAATCCTTGTGACATTCTAATAATGCTCACCGAACAAGACATAAAAATCTACAATCTTCACTGGTGAATGTAGAAAGTGTGCTCTGTAGGGGCCATATGAATGCCATAGGCTCTCAGTTAATGGACTGAACAGCCTGGGTTACTTGGTCCGAAAAATCCATTTCTCCCTAGATGAGAGGAAAAAAGTTCAGATTTCAATTTATCTTAATAGATAAAAAAAAAAGGAAAAAGAAAACCCTTTAAACTAATTTTATTTTGTTGGCTTTTAAGATTATTTTGGTTTTTTTACTCTGTGTTTTATTATTATTATTATTTATTTTTATCTAGTCAAATATCAAATTGACTCTTGATATAAAAAAGTTATTCGAGGTTTTTTATTTTTTTGCTTCTAAGAATATTTTGGTTTTTTCAATGTGTGTTTTATTTTGTATTTTTATTTTTATTTTATCTAGTTAAATACCAAATTAACTTTCATTTGAGATGATAATTATATAAAAAAAATAATTAAAAAAATATAAAATTTCCTTTTAACTCTAATTTTAAATGTTTTTATTTCAGTGCTATTTTGATTGTTTAACTGTTCAATTGAGATTGAAAAAAACTTAATTTTTCCCTTATAATTTGCTAATGATTAATGGATTTGATAAAAATATTTTAATGTCATTAATGTTGATTAAAACCATGAAAATATTACTCCAATAAAAAAATGTTTTTCCTCATAAGTAAAAATACCTTTTATTCATAAAGAAGTGGGAATTATTTAATAGGAAGAAGGTAAAAAAACAACTAATTTACCATCTTGCTGATGTTTCAAGTTTCAACACAATTCGGCCCCGAGGAGAAACAAAACCATGCATGCCATGCTCAAGCATTCCCTGAGGGAATTATTTAATAAGAAGAAGGGGAAAAAACACCTAATTTACCATGCATGCCATGCTCAAGCATTCCCTGTGCATCATGCAAGCAGACGGCTTCATCGTACGATGAATGGCAGGGTTACAAATATTCTTTACTTATTTCTGACATTTGTGGGGATTGGAGAAGAAAAATAAATAAATATATATATATATATATATAGCAAGGAGCAAAATTGAAACTTCTTCAAAGGTAGGGAGTAGTTTGGAAAATATAAAACTATTGGAACAGAAGTTGAATATTGTTAGATCTACAGGGGTAAAAACGAAGTTTACCCTTTAAGTTTTTAACCAATTAGAAATTTGAACATGTGTAAAATCCTCCTTCACAAAAAACGGTTCCAACAACCCATCCTCTTCTGCCTTTTAACTTCACACTTAATGCTCTCACTTAGAAGTCCATTGAACATGTCCATCTCCCCACTTTTCCTCTCTCATTAAACCCTAACGCTCACCAATGTCACAACCCTCAAACCCTCTCAAACCGCCACTCACCAATATCTCGCTTTCTTCCAGATTTACCCCCAAAACTCCCCTCAAACTACCCCTAACTACCTGCCCCTCCAAACCCCTGAAGGCCGGCACTCCTTCCTTCAAGACCCTTTCCTCTAACTCCCAAAACCCGCCAAAAAAACCCTCTAAAGCTATAACCATAACCTCTCTTTTACGAGCTATCCCTGAGTGGGCTGATAGAGTACAAGAGAGAGGGATGCAAAAAAAGAGATCTTTGTACAACCATGAAAAATGGGCTGAACATCGAAGTTCTTTTCGCCACATAAGGCATTTACTTTCAAGTTTATCTTCGCGGGTGGTTTTATCATTGGTCCCTCCAGTTATTGCCTTTACTTCGGTTGCTGTGGTTATAGCAAGTTATAATTCTGCTGTGGAAATGCATTTCTTGCCAGGTTTTTTCCCTGTTTTAAGAACCTCTTCACTGCCTTATCAGTTGACAGCTCCTGCATTAGCACTGTTGTTGGTGTTTAGGACTGAAGCATCTTATTCGAGGTTTGAAGATGGGAAGACGGCCTGGACTAAGGTGATTTCTGGGACTAATGATTTTGCTAGGCAGGTTATTTCTGGGGTTGATGGTTCCAGTAACTCTGCCCTTAAAAGTGAGCTCTTGCGGTATATTATGGCATTCCCCATAGCACTTAAGGTCAGCTTCTTACTCTTGGTCTCCCCCCCGCGGTCTTAATAGATGAATGAAAAGTTGAAGCAATCTAATCTTAAGAACGTCCATGATTATGATTTAATGTTTAGGGCCATTCACTATAGTTACATTATACATGTTAGAATTTCAAATTACCGCGAACGGGAAGTTTTCTCATGATGTTCACAATATTTTATTTGAATAAAGTTGGTGAAATGGTGTAATTTGTTTCTGAAATTCAAAACAGTTCGATCATGACATATTGTTATTTGCAGTGCCATGTTACTTACGGTTCAAATATTGGCCAAGACCTCCAAAATCTGCTTGAAGCAGGTGATCTAGCAATAGTTCTCAAATCTCGGCATCGGCCTCGCTGCATTATTGAGTTCATTTCTCAATGCCTTCAATTGCTGAACGTAGATGAATCAAAAAGAAATTTACTGGTACTTGTCCTCTTTGATAAATTGATACCTTGATTTTTATTTTGTACTTTTTAATCTATCTGGAGTAATTTCCACAAGCTGTCCTGGAGCTATCTCTGTTATATTTGAAGTTTTCTTTTCTTTATCGCCACATGATATAATACAGTTGGTTAAATTTGAAATGGGAAAATTGCTGAAAATTAATCAGGTTTAAACTGGTTTCTTTATTTTCCAAAATTTGTATCCCCCAAGCTTTTACTCAATTTCCCATCATAATTAACTTACCATTCTTCAATCAGTTGTATCTTCATAATGGTGCAGGAGTCCAAAATTTCTTGTTTCCATGAAGGAATTGGTGTATGTGAACAACTCATGGGCATCCCCATTCCACTCTCATACACTCGCCTAACATCAAGATTTCTGGTCCTCTGGCATTTGACTCTTCCTATTATACTTTGGGATGATTGCCACTGGATTGTAGTCCCTTCCACTTTTATCAGTGCTGCTTCCTTGTTCTGCATAGAAGAAGTATGCTTCTCTTTCTTTATTATGAATTTTATATGTGATTCTTGCTGTATTATGCATCTAACTAGTAGGCACTAAACAATGGACTAGTTGCCACCCACAAAACCCACACAAAGCCTTTTCCCTTCAAGTTTGAAAGGAATACCGCTTGACTTAAAACTTAAAATGTTTTCACACACTAGTTAACTTCCACGGCTCTTGCATTTTGATGATTTATGAGTCAATTATTCGATATTTCTAGATCAGATTTTCTTCTGCTTTCAATGGGAAGTGAAAACATGCCTTTCTTAACATGCAAAATAATGTTGGTTTTTGGCATAAAGGAGTGGAGTTACCACAATGAAGATGAGGGATCATGTCAATATTATTACACATGAAGAAGAACAAACAACAATGAAGTGGTGTCCAACATATGGTTCAAAAGTTTGTATATGCCAAAATAGACTCTCCAAGCTTAAGCTTTTGACCGTTTTAGATGAACAAAGGGGAGTGAAGTTCTCGCACCTGCTTTCCTCTTTTTTGATTAGCAATTAGTTGTATGTCTTAGTGATTGTGTGCATTGCACATGTTTCATATTCGATTACATGTGCCCAATAGTTCCTAACACATTGTTGGAGAGATGTCAAATAACCTGCTTTTTCCAACTTGTGCAAATTTCAACAGCTTTAGATCATTTTCTGTTTATTCCTTATTTTATAAGTTTGTAACTTAGACTCATTATTTACACAGGTTGGTGTTCTTATTGAGGAGCCATTTCCAATGTTAGCCCTTGATGAGCTATGCAATGTAGTTCAGAACAACATTTGGGAAGCAATTGCAACTGAAAAGGAGATTCAAGCGCGCCTTGTTGCGAAAAGAAAGAGCCATTCCTGTGAGCACTCAACAAACGGTTGGCCATCTCCTAAGCAGAAGGAATAGTGTAAAGAATATTCTCAAATTTGATCAAGGAACAAGACAGTGAACTTCCAAGATCTTACGGAGCCTGCCCCTTCCCCTTGTTATGTAAATCTCGTATCATAATTGAGCTCCAGCAGTAAAATATACACGTAGGATGCATTTCCCCCCTCAAGGAATCTCATAGCAAGTATATGTTCAGTATATAGATCAATGTTGCAGTAAATACGCCCGTTGTATATTCAATAAGCGTTTGTAGTTTCTTCTAAATGATCTGACTTGAAAGAAACTAACTGGAATTACCAATAGCACTTGCATAAATGGCAGTTGTGACCCAGAAAGCATCAAATAGAGGCACCTAGTTGTTGACCGCCCACAGATGGTTCCTGGGAATCTGTTTTTAGAGAACTGAGATGTAAACGTGGAAATAAGTGGTATCGTTTGAGAACGTACAGGGTTCAGTATCCTGTTTCGCTGTTCATGCTTGCTCTATCTTCTTTTAATCTTTTACCCCTCGATGCTGTATTCAACAGGTTCCCTTGGCGAAGAGATCTCTCAAGTACCTTTTCAGTTTCAGATAAATGATTAAATAACGTTTGAATTTGATTGTGTAGCGATCAGATTTTATTCTGGAAATGTTGTTCTTTATTGTCAATTTGAAATGCAGCTTCAAGGATAACAGTAGTCTTCGCTCGCACAAAGATGTGGAAGATCAAACTGTCAGTTCAGGGGCATGCCATTTGTTTGTGATAGAATGAAAAATGGAGGTGCTATGAGATTCGATTACTTTCCCAGGCCAACAAAAAATTGGCGAGGTTGCTTTGTTGTGATAGATAAATCGCCAAAATTTATGCGGTTGCCCTCTTGGGATAGCTCAAAACAAATAGTGCCTCCATATAAGTTCCCAAATCTTATAGCACTATAGATAACCCTCCAGTACAATGCTCTGACCTGAGATCTTGGGCTGTAAGTTATTGACTTTCAGTCTTCGCCCATAGCCTTTCAATGCCGTGAGAGAACTCTCACCACTGCTTTCATTCTACAAAGGCAGTACTTCCACTATAATTTTTTGTAATAAATTCTGCCCAGTACCATCATTTAGGAGCGCTTCAAGCTCAACAAAACTTCCTCTCAAATCCACCAAAACGCTTGACAGTCCCCGGCTTTTACAACATTCCAAAATCCCATTCAAATTTATCTGATCCAAAACCACAGTTTCAATTCCCTTTTTAGCAGTTTCTGGTTCTTCAGTTGCCTCTTTGTCTGTAAATATTATAACTCTAGAAGCTGGATTTTCGGTGAGTATGAATTTGGATTGGAGAACTAGGGCCTCCTACCATTAGAATCCAAAGGGGTTGATTGGCACCAGGTTCTTGTGATGTAGGGAATGGGGAATTGGCAGTCAACGAGGCAGAAAGTATAACTGCATCATACATCATATTCTTGTAACAATTGAGAGTAGCATCCACCGGAGTCAGTGACTCCTTCCCCAAGTTGATTTAAAAGATGACCATTGGCTGAGAGGGAGTATCTGCGGGTTAAAGGGAGGCCTTAAGTCAGATCACTCTGACAATTGCATTGCCCAAAACTATTGTACTAAGAAACTGGATCATTGGGGAAGGAAAAAGAGGCTAAATATGAACTATCCAAGCAAACCAATTCAAAAAGCTCAATAAACATGTCCAATGATTGGTTTGCTTTCAGCTTTGAAATTATAGACTGGAGTAAATACTACCTAAGCGTAACAAAGGGCTTCCCTGTCAACATTTTATGGATGAAGACCTCAATGAGCCTCTTGCACAATTCTTTTTCTACACCAACAACTACATCAATTCCTGCATCTCTCAATCTTTGCACACCTCTTGAAGCCACAATTGGTTTGGATCAATCATCCCAATAACAACCTTCTTCAATTTGCCTTTTACCATGGCTTCACTGCATGGTGGGTTCTCCCATGGTGATTACATGGTTCCAAGCTGACATAAGCTGTTGCATTCTCAGCCAAATCCCGGCGTCTCTGAGGGCAAAGACCTGAAATCAAATTATTTGCAAGTAGTTTGTTAAACAAACACGCCAAGTTGAATAGCACGGCACGAGAATAAGATAAAAGCATACTAGTTGCTTGAGCTAACAACCCAAAAATAGAATGCACTTTAAGACATCTTGTAGCGAAATTTCAGAAGTGTTTCTTTTACTTTTTGAAGTATAAATATTTGCTTCAAGAGAGCGAAACATATTTCAAACTAGAAGGCATCGATATCCACTTAACAAACAAAAGAGGTGAGTCGTAAGGAACATTTGGCATCATTTCAAGATTTAAAAAAAAGGGTCAAATTTTGAGGCACAAATTCATCATTTCTTCCCAGAAGCAATACACAACTCCAGAGATTTAAAAACAGAATTGAAGCTAGAGTACCCAAACTTTAAACTCCGCCTAAGGAAAAAATTAACAATACAATAAACTCAACTAATCCTAATTCACCAATTTGGCTCGAAAGGCTAACCAATTCCTTCAATTTTCTTACAAATCCAATATTTTTCTTCAAGTTACAAGATAAAGCATTAACAAGACTCAAACTTCAATATGAAAAGTTAAATTTCCCTTGCAATGGGAAATCCTTGTAAAGAGGAAAAGAGGAAAAAAGAAAAGTGGGTTTCGTTACCTCAACATGAGGCTAGCCAGCTTTAACAATAACACAACCCACCATAGGATTAGGACTCGTACACCCAATTGCCTTCCTCGCTAACTCCACGCACCTCCTCATATAAAACCCAACATCTTTATCACCACTGTCACCTTCTTTCGCTCCACGACTGATCATAACCACGCCTCCATGTTTTCCAGAACCAATTTGTGATTCGGACATCCTTTCGACTGAACTGAAAAAACCCAGATTTTGGATTGATTCTGAAAGCAAGATTCAAGGAGGGGTACTGTAGTGGTGGCAAAGAAGGGAGAATATGAGGAGAACGTGAGAAATTGAGTGGTGTGAGAATATTGAATGGGAGTGTCAGTTTCTGAGCCTGCATTTTTGGACAGAAATCTAGGACTAGGAGAGTGCATGCATGGAAGCAGGTTTAAAAATACAGCGCTACCAGCATACCAAGTCGTTTAGTGAGGGGTTGGTGAAAAGACAAAATGTCTGAGCCCGGGTTCGAACCGGGGACCTCTAGTGTGTGAGACTAGCGTGATAACCAACTACACCACCCAGACAATTCGATGCTTCATGTGTGAAAAATTTAAAATTATATAAATCTAAAGTATCCGGGGACCACTATACCTCGGCCATCTAGCTGTCCATGGACAATAATTTTCTTCAAACACACGGCGGCATCTGATGAAGGATCTGAGGCGCCGATTCACCTGCCTGATTGATAGTAGAATTAACATGTCGTAAATAAATAATTTATGGGTTTTTAAGATTGATCAAATTTTGGAGAAATAATATTTTTTTAAAAAAATCATTTCCGTTAATTCTAACCCATTTGAGCATGGTTTTTTTTCATAGAGATTAATCAGATCCATATGTGATTTGCTTAGAAATACTAGGCTGTTTCCATAACTTGTATTGGATCATATTAAGAATTATAATATAGAGAATGTTATGAAGCAATTAGAATCAACTAATAAATTAAATAAGATCTTAGAGGAAACTAAAAATAAGAACGAATATTTTATTATTATTATTTGATTTGATGTATTATCGTATTGTATTCACTATATTGTAACAGTTCCACACCAATCAAATAATACAATTCTCCCCTTTATTTTAATTATCTATGCAATGGATTTGATTAACCAGTTTGCTTTATGTTACATAAATACTCTTAAAAAAATTATTTTTTTTTATTTCTAGCACCGTTTCCTTCTCTGCATGCATGTGTACATAAATGTGGCGAGGATTGTTCTCTGGGTGAAAATATTCATGCATTGGGCTTCTGCATTTTGTTCTTTTGTCTCCCTTTTGGGCTCACTTTGTTTCGGCCCTGGACCAGATGGATTTTATATATATATATATATGAACAAAAAAACCAGCACCATCAGTCCTGATTTTTAGGAAATAATTTCAAATCATGAAATGTTGGTTGTATTATATTTAATAGAGTAATAAAAATCGATAAAACACGAATTGAATAACAGCACGTCACTTAATAAAGACATTTAATTAAAAAAAAATATCTATCATTATCCATATTCATTAACAGGAGGTCTATGCGTGCAACTGGAGACTGAGCAATGAATACACAATCAGAAGGGTTGAGTATTTTCAAACAGTATCTGATCGAAGCAATCCCAGATTATGTGTTGATCTGACATGGAAAGCTATTTCATATTTATAGGAGCTGGAGGTGTAATTGCTTGTGA
This sequence comes from Populus euphratica, assembly GCF_000495115.2. NCBI lineage: Eukaryota > Viridiplantae > Streptophyta > Magnoliopsida > Malpighiales > Salicaceae > Populus > Populus euphratica. Next base: position 4,644,425 of record NW_011499846.1, read on the forward strand.
AATTTGATTCTTTCCTTCTATAAAAGATTGGTCTGCGCGCAATCAAGAAGATTAAGGAAGAAAACATATTCTGTGACAGTGACCATATCTACAAGAATCTGAATATCTTAATAATGTAATCTTCAAAATAATTGCAGGCGTTGTCACAGTCCTACATAAACCCAATTCTGCAACTAGGCTCTAACACATGAAGGGATTTGTTTTTTAAAAAGAAAAAAAGGTATACAGGAGTCGGCTCTGATTTGGATCCAGGACAGTTCATGTTCAGAAGGCAGAAGGCAACATACAAGGTTGTTGTTCATGGCATTTCAGAAAAAAATCCTCATACAGTCAACCTTCCACACAAGGTAAGAACTAGAGGCAAGCAAACACTGGTTTGTTCACTCACATCCCTCGACAGACGCCTAAACATTCCCTCGATTCTATGTTTTCAAAAGCAAAGGAGTCCTGCTATTTTGTATTCTTAGAGTTATTTATGCCAAATGCTCGTTCATATCCGGACTAAGCTGGCTAACCATTTACTTTCTAGGCTCTTTGCCAGAAATTGCAAGGAGATGCAAACCGGCGTGAGGGGGAGAGACTAGACATGCATCGAAAGGCCTCGCTGGTATCGAGAGTTATATTTGATAATGAAAAATAACTTTTTTTATTTTAGCTTTATTTATTTGCACAATTCTTTGTTGGATTTGGTTTTATAAAGCATGAGCACTCTTAAGCTTAAATTAAATTAATTAAAGATGAATAAAAAATTATTTTTCAAAAATATTTGGATAGCAAGATTAAAGTTTTAAATTTAAAATATTTTTATGGATGAAGTAATAAATTTGTGAACTTTTGAGTTTGGGCTTGGGTTTGGTTAATAAAAAAAATTTCCTTATTAAATTCTAATCTGATTAATAATTGCTAGTCCATTAGCATCTTAATATATGAATAATATTTTATTTATGATATAATAAATATATTTGATTTGTATGAAATATGAATATTCATGAAAATTTATTAATTAACATTAATTATGAACATTCATTATAATTAATAAAAATTTATGGATCTATCAGCTAGTCTTTCTGAAGTCAGCAATCCTAAAAAGTGATAAGTTAATCCTTATACAACAAGACATGCATGTGTGATGAGAAGAGGATATCTCCACTTCCAAATAAGAGCATGGTGAAAACTTATACAAGAGGAATTCATCGACTTTCAAGGTACTAGAAATGAAAAAGATCATTCTGAAAATGACTTTATGTGACTTATATTTTCTTTGTAAAAATACTTTTATAATAGCCTTTGAAAGTGATATTTTTTTCTTTTTAAAAGTATAATGTCTTTAAAAAATAATATCTTATTGATGACATCTCTACAATAAATGCAATGAGCATTGTAATAAATTATAAGAGTATTATTTAGATTGTCTCCTTTTCTTATTTGTTGGAGTCCTGTAATATGCTATATGGTATGTTAAATCATATAAATTATAATTATATATAAATATTAATTGTTCTTGAATTATTATCAAGTATGATTTTTGTGAAAAATCATAAATTTGAGATTTGTGTGGAATCAAAACTCACAAAACTTTTATTTTAAATAATTAAAATAAGTAGTGAAATTTTTGACTTAATTCACTGGAATATCATTTATTTACAGTTTGTGCAAACTAGAGGTGGAAAAAAAATTTATATTATTTTTATTGATGATAATACAAAAGATTATTATATCTATTTATTTAGAAGCAAAGGTAAGGCTCTTGAACTATTTAAACATTACAAGAATAAAGTTAAAAATCAACTTAACAATAAAATAAAGGTATTAAGAGGTGATAACAGTGAAGAATACAAAGTATCTTTTGGTTAATTTTTTTTATAAAATGATATTATACATCAAATTACTACTATTTTATTTACTTTAATAAAATGACATTACATCATTAAAAGACTAAACATTAAAAAAGACGATGATGTCATATTTAAATAAAATTAATATATTGACAATCCATTGTCTTAGTTTTTTTTTTATGCTTCTAAACATGTTTTTTATTTAAAAAATAAATTGACAAACTAGAACAAATAAACACGTAACATTGATGGATCAAAATTGTGTGTGTGTGCTTGTGTATATATATCTTGCTTAAAAGTCCACATTTAAAAAGGCCACTAACAAAGTAATAATTTAATATATGCAGACTTGATAGAATAGTAAATCCATGTAATATGGGCTTGTCTTACTTTAAGATTCAATATTATTGGGTTTATTTACGGATTGAACTCAAGTATATGTAAATCTAATAAATTATTAGACTTATCACCCCTAAATTTGTAATCATTCCAAGTTCAAATGTATATGAAACTGATAATCTTTGTAAACATCGTATCGAATCACAAGGATTTATTTATTTATTTATTAGAATTTTTAACTTACAATATTAAAAGTAAAAAATAATCATCTCTTTACATCTCTAGGTGTATAAAATTCTTATAATGACCTACTATATTTTCATTAATATTAATATTATGTAATAGACATATACTTCTCATATATTATGTATGTGATATTTATCTCTTATTAGTACTACCATGAGAAATGAAATTGCAATTCTTTTATTCAAGAAACAAGATAAAGTTCAGAAGTTATATATATTTTCTCAACCATTTAAATAAAAGATTTATATTTTATTTTTCTACTCTCTAGTTATTTATATTTTTATTTTCAAAGCATTTATCATACATAAATAAAAACAAACATTATTGTTTTTTTATAAGATTTGTAAAATTCATTTATTGTAATTCATTGTTAAAAGTTACTAGATTTATTATTAAAGAGTTCTCAAATCTTATAAAAAATAATTATTTTACAGGTGTCATGTATTCTATCACTAATAATTAATTTCATAAATATTAGAGAAGAGAATATTGTCATGAATGAGTGATTATTTTCTATCCAAATAGTCCAAAACCCTCGTACTCGAGGATATCAAATTTTAAAATATTTTTATATATAATATAAGATAATAATTTAAAGAATACACCTCTCAAAGTGTGAAATAGTTTGTAAAATTCATTATTATTTATTAATAAAGAATCAATATTATAATTATTCTTTATTCAAATACTCACAAACCCGATTTTAAAACATCTTTATATATAATATAAGATAATAATTTGAAAAATATACTTTTGAAGTGTCAAACAATTTAAAAAATTTATCATTATTTATCAATATTTGAAGTGTCAATCAGTTTGTAGAATTAATCATTATTTATTAAACATGGGATCAATATCACTTTTTACTCGAAACTCTCATCCTGATTTCCAATGGTTATTTCCTTCATCTTATTTGATTGCATGCTTTATTTTCGTAACAGTGAAGCTTAAAAAGAGATTTCATTGGAGGCGGTCACAGCAATGAAACCCGATCAAGATAACTTTCTATGTCGTTTTAAAACGATGACATTAAAAATAATTTTTAAAAAATAAAAATATTATTTTAATTTTTTCTAAACAAAATATATTTTTAAAAATAATTAATACTGAAAGAACAGGTGGCGCGGTGCAGTCTCTGTCAGTGGAGACCTCAGTTTCTCCAATCGGAAATTATAATCCACATACAACAACAATAATAAAAAATACTAATAATAAGAGAAGCTAAAAAAAATTTGTTTTCAAATTTCAAAACCCGAAAAAATACCCTCCAAAACCCTCCGCTCTTCTTCTCTACTCTACATTTACAGATCCAAACATGTCGTCTTGCAATCCGAGCGAAATCATTCGGAGCCCTGAAAAACCGGAATCCGGATTCGAAGAAGAAGAGGAGGAGGTGGAGAAATTGGAAAAGCTCGAGACAGAAGTGAAGCAAATGGCAAAGAGGATTCTCGAGTACAGAACCACTTTACCAGATCAACTCAAAACTACCGTCGCTTCGCTTCTTTCCTCGCAACGACCCGTTTTACCGCATTTCGATTCAGGGTCGGATCCTGGACCCTCCGGTGAACTTAACCCAGGTTGGTTAGCTATTGTGTTCTCTGTTAGGGTTTTAAATGTGATCAGGGTTAAGTGAAAATTGCGTGTCAGTGTTTTTGGGTACTTAATTTTTTTTTGGGATTTAGGTGTTGTATCTTTTGATTTTCAACTTAATTGCAAAATTTGTTGATTAGAAGTGTTCATGACTTGTTGGGTTACCTTAATTTTAGTGTTATTTAGAATTAGTTCCTAAAAGATTAGAGCTTCAACTTCAACTTAATTTTAGTTATGGACTTAGCTTTTGCGCCTTTTACAAGCTTTATGAAATTATTATTTTGTGATTGTCTTATAATTATTTGCTGATGACTTAACGAGTTTTAAAGTTAGTGAATGTATGCTGCAGTGCTGAAGGTTAATGAATTATTTTAGTTTTAGGTACGTATTAGGCTGATGGATGTGCTATCTACAAACTGTGCTGAACTGTATCGAATATTCCACCACGGTGGTTCTTTCCTTTAGAGGGATTCTATGTAAATTGGAAAGATAACAAAATAAAGCTAGGAAGGCAGACATTGATCGAGTGGTTAGTGGCAGGATTGGTATTCGGCATGTGTAGTTGTGCAATGTAAATAGCAGGATTGCATGCTTGGCGGTGGTGATTAGAACAGAAATAAAGATGGAGTTTGTGGTTTTCTACTGATATCTATGGCATTAGAGGTAGTTAGATATTTGCATCTTTAGTTCGATAGTGTGATAAGTATAGAATGTAAGACTAGCATGATAGGAAATGACAAATAATTCGAAGCTTACTGCATTTATGTTTACACTTCAAAATTCAATGGCATAATTGTTTGATTGCAGTTGTTTTTTCATCCTAAAGAGCGGAGCAGAGCAGTATTTTTCATTTTTTCTTGGTTCTTTTCAATGGTGATGTTTGCATTCAAGGCTTCAGAGGCCCCTATCTTGTTCTAAATTTGTGTTTTTTTATTGTGATTGCAGCATTGACCATATCATAACATTATGCAGATTCAGGAGGACAGGACACATCCAGTAGAGCAGCATTACTAACAGAAGAGGACCGAAAGACTGCCGAGAAAACACATTTATTGAAAGAGAAAATTTCCAGCAATGTCTCTGCTATGCCTGTAGTTTTAAAGAGGATGGAAGATTGTATTTCTAAGATTGACGAACTATATTCCTACAATGGAAGCATACATCCGGCGTTTAAAAAGAAGCGGACTAGCTGAGTTCGCTGTAATTTTAGCATTTGGTGTTAGTTTCAAGGTGAATGACTTGGGTCGCCTACGATTGTCCTAGATTTGTACACTGGATCCATGAATCCTGCTGTGGAAAGGAAGGGCTTATACTAACCACCGTTGTCTTGCAATCCTAGGATTTAGGAGCATCCTTTGTACTGTAATTACCCAAAAGCATCAATTTTAATGTGTACAATAGGTTTTGATAGTTTCCAGCAAGACATCTTGCATTGACTTGATACATTAATTATTTAATTATGATGGGAGAAGCTGTTTTGTGGCCATCTGTGTTAGGCTGTCGCTTATCTATACACCTCATTTGGCTGTGTTTGGAACAGGAATGCAATCCTCAACCAATTGAATTGCCAGTCGGCTAAATGGAGGATCGACTGCATTCTTGCAGGATTGATCTGTATATGGTTTGTCTGTAAACCAAAGTAATTATGGGCATTTTCAACAAAATTTAAAAGTCCCATAATGTCCAATCCATAACATTGCTGCAAGCTCATCGTCATCACATGATCGCACAACAGCAATAAATGACAACAAGTACCACGAATTCAAATTGTTTGACATTTACAATTGAGCACTTTATCAGCAGTGATTAGTCCAGGTATGGATGTACCAACCATAGCTCCGTCCACACTTCCAGTTTGGCTGGTATCCAACACAACCGTGCTGAGCCCCTTTCCTACAATAAATAACTTCTTCCCAATCGCTGCCAGTTGGCAAGGTGGTTTTGTAAGCTGTGTTGCCAGCCTCTTAACTGCCACCCATTCCCCTTTATCCTTCTGCCACATCATCAGCTTGGTCCCTGAACTCTGATCCAACACATAAAGGGTGCCATCCACAACAACCGCTGGACCTTGCCAGCCTGACACCATATCAGCATCTGCATGCTGCCACATGCCACTTGAAGGTTCGTAAACGACTGCATAGAAAGGAGAAGACATGGTAGAAGCAGAAGCTTGACAGCGGATATAAATCTTCCCATCCAAGACTACGGAATCTTCAACTTCAGGAACAGCGCAGTCATTGGAATGAAATTCCCAGCTATTTGTATGGGGATCAAAAATGTCCCAAGAATATGGATCACTCCTTGTTGATGCTAACCCACCAATGGCATATATTTTCCCATCATAAACTTTACAAGCAGAATCGTACCTGAATGAATACATGAACTTTCCAATCAACATAAGAGTTAGAATCATGATACAAAAAGAGGAACTCTAGTCCACTGGCTACATGCATATATAATCTACAATTTCGAAAGGCAGACTCCACAAGCGACTTGACACTAAATTTCCTTTCGTTTGAGTTGCTATAGCATTTCCAAAAAGCAATTCACAGTAAATGAGGAGCACTTGCAAGGCAATTTAAAGGCAGGATTTAAGTTCAGCATCACTTGCACAGACAACTATGCACGAGAACACAAGTGGAAGGAATTGTGTACCTAGCAGTCGACAAGGAAGCAACTTGAGTCCATGAATTCCTTGAAACATCATAGCAGAAGGCTTCATTAGTAGCTTCCAACCAACCACCACCACCCAACAAGTAAACCTTTTTTCCTAGAACTTCAAATCCCATACCCATTTTATTCAAAGCACGAGCTGGAAGACCTGGAACACACTTCCAACGCCTCTGTGATTCATTAGGGTCCACTACATAAAACCATATCTTCCCATACTTGTCACAACATAAAGCATATATCCAAGTCTCACTTAAACTATGCATTCTACGATAATCATAGAGCTCCTCACTGCACACGAATTCTCTCCATCTCTTGGAAACACACTTTAATACCGCATGGTACTTCCGGGGCACTCTCGCCAAGCAAGAAAGAGCTATGTCATCTGGAAGCCCACATATCAGCGGCATTTGATTCTCTTCCACTTCCAACCGGATCCCAAAACAGTTAGCTCGACTCCTACAACAAAGTAAAAAAGAAAGAAACCCATCAAGCCCCCAACTTGCATTGCCTTGATCAATCCAGAAACAACCCATCCATGAACAAGCGAACTTGCTTTCGCAGGATTCCAATGTCTAATCTCCAAGATTGTTATATAGTTGCTAAAAAAACAGGTTGTAATATTAATCTAATCTATTATACTAGATTCCATTATAATAGAATCTAAAAATGTTTTCTTTTCTTAGATCTATCTAGTAAGCAGATCGCAAATTTAACATTACTAAAAATAACTAAATTAGAATCTGGTTGTGAGCAGTTTGAAGGATAACGTATTAAAAAGAAAAGAACAGAAAATTAAATTTAATCAACTCGAAGCCCTAATTCGATTGAGACGAACCATTTTTCGTCGAATAAAATAATTCTGAGCTACTAATAATGATTAAAAAATCAATGCGAGGAAATTAAAAGAGTAAGTAGAGAATATAATTTGGGACTTACCTGTCTGTAGCAATTTGATTGCAGATTTCTATTTGGAAACAATCAACATTCTAATTTCACTTTCCAATATATAAATAGTAGAAATAAAGGGATTGTGTGCACCTCTTGTCCTGTGGTAGCGTTTTGTAATTAAATTCTTCTCTCGGGGATAAAACTGGAATAACAAGTGAAGCAATCAAGTTTGTGGCGTCCGATTCGTACAACCTTCACAAGAACCCACCAGTCGGCAGTCACCACAGGATCTGTCCATTTTTTTTTGTCTTTTTCATGAATTCTCTAGTTGAAATGCAGCATCGATGCCGAATCCATCATTGACAATCTTTGGATTTTATTAAGAATAAAAAAAGTGATCGTTGATATTATGTCAATTTAAAATATCGACATTTTAACTATTTTAAATTCATTGTTTTTACAATAAATCCAATCATTTTTCTTAAAATAATTATGTTTCTACTTTTTTATTTTTTATTTTTTATTTTTTATTATTATCATTCTTGTTTTCTTTGAATAATAAATTAACCATTTCATCATTTAGAGCTGTTTGCTGGAGTTTCTCTTTGAAATGTAAATATTTGATCTCAAGTCTCTCTAAAGCTTATTTTGTCCTTTTCCGTTCAAATTTTGCTTCCTCAATTTCCTTTTTTTTTTTTATTAACTGAAAATCATCAATTCACAGTCCCAATTGGATTTTGATTTTTTAAAAAATATTTTTCATTTAGAAATTTTATTTTTAATACCAGCAAAATAAAATGATTTAAAATTATTACAAAAACTAATTTAAAATTAAAAATATTTTTTAACACAAAATCAAACACAACCTTCCGCTGGCATGACTAAAAATTCGACAGCTTTCAACGAACGAAACCGTGTCTGCCCCAAATTTTGAAAATCTGATTCAACCATGGAGACAAGGAAAAGGATGAAAAACAGAGCTTTAAACTTCAATGATTGGTAGTTGTAGATTTCACAGGTGATTCGATTGCTGATTTCGGATAATTTTTATAATACACAATAAATAACTAATAGCATCTCTCATGAGCCCATTTTAAAAAATATATTGATCATCAGATCAAAATAAAATGGTTGAATTGATAGTACGACGGCTGACTCGGAGCTGGGCTCAGGACTTGTCTTTTAAAAATGTTCTAGATTTCTCTGATCTGAGTAGTGAAGGACTATTTCTCTGATTTCTTTTTAAAGTTTTTTTTTTTTTTTTAAATTTAAAGAATTTTTAAGCAACTTGCAAAGGTGCCAAGCAGCAATCTAAATGCTTTACATTTGAGTACGTATTTTCATTATTGATCAGTGAAATCGAAATGCTAAAAGTTACAATAAGTACTCCCCGGAGAAGAAGCGGTATTGATCACCAGAGAGTCATCACAACTGCGAGCGAAACCGCTTCTTAGCATAAAAGAAGAGCAAAAATCTTGGAACCCTTATTTGATACGACGATAGTTTCACGACGACTTGACAGCAATTCCCAAACTAAGCTAGAGCTTCGAGGCAGTGGTTGGATTTCTGGCTGGATTTGTTGTTGCGAATGTTCTAAGAAGCCCTTCTTGAGTTACTGACACAACGTGCTGTCCATCAATGCATGAATAAATTCAGTTCGGAGTTTTCTCTTGTCTATCAATGACAACTCTACTTGTTGAAGAGATAAAAACAGCAGCAGAAAATAGAGAGAGAAGCATGACAATAATAATATTAAAAAAAAAAACAAAAAACCATGGCTGCACCATCATTGAAATAAATGATTATATAATATAGTAGAGTTAATTTACCTCTCCTTTTCTATTGAAAAATTCACCAGCTACAAAGCCTCGAGCATTATAGGCAGCAGGGCTCACAATCTGATGGTCAATGACGTGTTAAGATTTCTGACATATCCAAAAGTGAGAAATGCAATCTGACACTTACCGCAAATAATAACCACTCATCAGCTCTAAAAGGCCTATGGAACCACATCCTGAAATTTGGAAAAAAGCCAATGAAATGATTAATTGAAGCCAAAGCGGAAGAATGGCTCATCAACGGTGATATGGGTTCAAGAGATACACATGTTCAATCTAAACACATAAAAGGAGTTCCCTAGTCGTTTGACAGATGCTGTTGATTCACAAGAGCAAGCCAACTATAGAAGAGCTATTTAAGAAAACTAGTGCTTGCTATAGTGACCCTAGCTATTGTTCTAATTCAAATTATTCAAAACAGGCCTGGGAGAAGTAACCTGAGCCAAATGGGGAGGATCCATCTTAAAACCATTATTCACCCTAACTAGATCTTGAACTTCAATTATCTCAAACCATACAAAGGGGGAGGGGGGAGGATATAAACTGGTTATTCTTAGTAGATTAAATTAGATGATAATATGGCAAAACTGACAAAAGGTTACCCCAAAATGAAAGTGGTGCAACCCTCTTTCAAACTAACATGTATCTTGCACAACGTGGTCAATAAATAAGTTTATTGTTATGTGATGCAGATACTTACGTGTGATCTAGACTAACTGCAGACGGCTTCAAACCCCTAGCACGGTGGGGATTCACGCTGACTTGAAGAAATATGAGATCAGAAGCATATGCCACTACACATCTGTAAAAGAACAATTCAGTAACATTAAAATTCAAGAATGATATTGCTTGTGCACCACTGTTGCGATGCACTTCCATTCATTTAAGACCCGACAAAATAACGTAAATAGGAGGTTTCTATCCTTTTAAACTTTAATATTGTTAGTTATAGAAAAGAAGTCAGTTCGAGGAAAACTATTCATGCAGCCAATCTCAACTAATTTGGGGAAAAGCTTTCACAGAATTGAGTCAGGTCCAACAGAAGTTGCTTACCTGTGCAATGCCTGATCATCTGAAAGTTTCCCTTTTGCTCTAAGCCAGTACTTCAGGCTGCAAACATTTCATTAGATTGGCCTCCAATAGAGTAAAAGCATACAAGCCACAAGGATCAAAGGGTTCATATTCAAACACAAGACAAACATCTATAGGTCCTTATCGAAAGATCAGATTAGCAACATAATAAACCAGCCCTACCTTGGAGGAGATTTTGTCTGATTAGTGTTAGTGTTGGGCTCACAGAACCTTATTTCCAATGGCCAAGGTACAAATTCTTTTGCAGCAACCTTGTTGCGATAGCTCCTGAACATTCAATGCAATTATTAACTCTGGTTCCGGGCTCAAAGAGTTAACTGCTTTAAAATAAAATTAAAACCTTTTACAAGTGAACCAAGTTGCACCAAACGCTGTAATCCAGCAGAAAAGCAAAAAGGTTACAGGAGAAAGCATTTACCACCCATAACTGAAGTTGAATTCATACCTTGGAAGAAGAGGATCAGTAAGGCGTTTCTCACGCAGCTCTTCCAATGACAAAAGCTGCAATATGAGGATTCAATATCCAAAGCAGTATGGAATGTATTAAAACACACAAGCTCGTTCTGATTACCAGTTCTGGTTCAGGCACAGCTGGCATCTGTGCTAGCTGGTGGACAAACCCGTGTTCTTCTTTCTGTAAAATTAAATTAACCCCATACCAGTTTTATTCTTGATTAATAGCAAAAGAAATCTACCAAAAATATAACTTAAGCACATAATTGAGGACGTTTGAAATTTTATTGAAAGTTTTGTAGAAGAGGCATAAGTTGAGGGGGAAAGGCAATGTCTTTAAGCAAAAAACTGCATCAGGTATTGACTGATAATGAAATATTTGCTTGAATAATTCTTATGAAAATCAATGTCATCATAGATACAAAAGACATTCTTTAAGTCATTTTTTCTTTTTGTGGCCAGAAAACAAAGTGGCATTGGAACCTGCATTTGATTTTCGAAAGACAAACTGGCTTTAATGATGATTGACTCTCTCTGGGAGGGTTTACTGTCCTGTACATCTAAGTTCAAGATTTAAATAGCACCTGTTCTGTGCAACCTCTGCGCAAGCATTGTATGATAGAGGCAGACAATTAAAGAACTGGGCTGGAGAACGGTATCGTAAGACCAACAAGCAAACACAAAGCCAATAGCTGCTTTAAATACATGGTGACACCATCAAAGAGATTTCTGGAAGTTCCTAATACGATGATATAGAGAAACACATTGGAATCAACAATAGTTACAAATTATTTACTTGGAATCCCTCAAGTTATACCACGCAATGACAGTTATTTAACTTTAGATCCTAGTTTCCCTGTTCAGCTATATATCTCTGCAGCAGTTTAGTTTCTCTGCCACTGATTGATCACCTCTCTTACAAACCTAATGTGCTAATCCAATTACCAATCTCAAAAAGCTTCGATCATAACATGGCAGAACACTGAATAAAGGTCTATTTCATGTTCTTTCCCCATCAGGGGAGGTTCATTATTCAAAATCTGCTACATTTCCATTGCAGAACCTTAAGCATTAATCTCTAGGTTTACAATCACTCTTAAAATCACTACATTACCACAGGGCCATAACCACATAGCATAAGAAGTTTCCCTCGGGATGCTACCATTCATTTAAAACCTCCCCCATGGTGGGGCATCTAACTAATAACCCCGCTAGAAACTAAAGATTTCCTCTGGCCCCATTCACAAAATCCAGCGGTTGTGCCACATCTCCATAACAACAGACTTAGGGAAGAGCTGCATGCTCAGCTAAGAAAATGGCTGCTAGAAATAAGTAACAGTGTGGTTGTTGGGAATAATTAATATTATCTCTCTGCAAGGACTGTTGATTTTTTAACACTCAGTGTACATCTAATTCTAATTTATTTCTTATGGATGAACGGGAGTAATGATGCTTAAATCTTCATCGTGTGTTTTTATTGATAACCAACTAGTATCAAGGATTCAAGGTCAAAGTTTAACATCTTCAACCCAGTTGTCTTTTCTAACCATTTGCAATTTTAAGCACGTTTACAAAGGGGATGATTTCAGCTAGCTTGAATAGCTTACCGCACTCAACAGAAAATTCAATTAACGTTGGAAAGTCTAAAAGATCATAAATGGGTGCTAATTTAGCTATCTGGTATTTTTCAATATTTTATCCACCAGTTTCTAGTGTAGTTGCATTTCTTCCCTTCAAACGCAAACCTAACGGTAGTATAAAATTTAACAGAGTAACAACCTAACAATCCACATAATGGCCAAAGAACCGATGACTGTTTCCAAATCCATCTCACTGTAAAGATTTGTCAGAATACAGATTAAATGCAAAACAAAGGCAGCAGCATTACCTGAAATGAAGCCATCAATGTGAATATGATATTTCCTTTTTGTATTGCATCAACTTTTCGGGTAGCAAAGCTTTTCCCATCGCGTATTCGTTGAACTTGGTATATAATTGGCACTACAAGAGTATATGAAAACATACACCATGTGTAATATCACTTTAGCTGTTATGCTCCACTAGCAGGATTATAAGCCCAGATAAACATGTTTGAAAAAGGAGATCTATTTATGCAACCTGTTTATTTTCTTTTTCTAAGAAACATATGGCAAGGATTCCCTCTTCAGGAATAATTGACTGGGAAGAGTATAATCCCTTACTGAGCTTGTGTCAGGAAGTGCAAAATGATTACATATATACTGACCAAACATATCACTAAATAAACAGTCTCTCCCTTAAAGATGATGGACTGAGAAGGTAAGGCAAGATGATCTAAAACTTGACAGGAAAAAAAAAAGATTGAACAAGAAGGGAAAGGCATTATTGATGCAAAACATAGGCATTGCTGGTACCTGACTATCAAATGTTATGAAAAATTTCAATTGAACTATAAACTTAACCTCTACTTTATTTCTTACTTTATACTTATCTTCTTCTTTTCCAAACAAGAAGAAAGTAAGTAATTTGAAGGTCTTTGATAGGATTAATTTGTCTTTAGTTGAAGGTCTTTGATAGGATTAATTTGTCTTAGACTCTAGAGAACAAGGTTGTTTTGCTGTTTCTTGCAGAGCTTGTTGATAACTTAGAGTAGAGGCTGGATGCAAGTGAATTTTCACTCATTTCTTGCAGCATCTATTAGTAGAGAGAACACACATATTTGCCTACCAAACAGGAAAGGATAACAGAGTATGAAAATTAGTGGTTGTATCTCCTAGGAGATATTGCAATTGTTACATGAATCATGAAGTTTGAATAGAGGTAACCTCTGAGCATGACAAAACTAAGGGTAACAGAATCAAAAGTGCATGAATTTCTATTCACAGATTAGGCATCCCAGGTTATACTTACTGTCAAGATCCCCAATAAGAAGAAAATAAGCATGCAAGCTATGAACAAGTTTAAAGCAATCAACTGTTTTTGATGCTGCAGCCAATGCCTGCACATAACATCAAAGTGTAATAATGAGAAAAGATAGCTACGTTTCTGTCCTCAAATTAGAGCACTTAATGTACCGTTGAAACAGGGAGTAAAACAAAAGAGTCAGCTTTGTATTAGCTTTATATCAAGAATGCAAAAGTAAGAATGCTGGTTTATAGAGGATAAATGAAAGTTGAATTGATAAAAACCAAAAGGGATAAATCGAAGGAGTCGAGTCCATTTTTTTTTCCGCATAAAAGTGGATCAAAACAGTACTTGTTACACAATGAAAGCATGATGTGGATTGTGTGTCCTCACCACAACCCATTTCATACCTGTCCAACAAACTGTCCTCCAAAGACCTTTCCAAATCGTGGGGCATCTGGCAGAGTAATGCCCTGGAATATATTCACCTTCAAAACACACAACAAAATCTTAGTCTAGATTCATACCAATTCCTTCACTAACCTGTCACAGGGAACTCTAGAACACTCAAAGCAGAGTAGAATGTTGTATTCATTAACCATAATTCTCAAAGAAAGGAAAATTATACTGTTAGAGCACAACTTCAATTTTTCATTGTTTCTGTTTGTCCATTGAATAGAAGTTAAGAGCTTCTAGTTTCACCTCATTTTGGCTCACTTAAGAGGTGAACTGGCCATCATAACATATATCAAATTCAGACACATAAACATTTAAATACCAGGAAGCACAAAAATTATCCTTCTGCATTTTCTGATAAGATAACAAAAGTCGAATCCTAAATTGAAAACACCTCAAGGTGCAGGAAGAACATACTTCTATTGACTCCAAATGCAATATGCTCTCCACAAGGGGGCAGGAGTCGAGTGTCTTGTCTGCATTCCATATAGATTTTGGTTGAAGCAAAGTGCAATGATCATGAGGTAGCACTAAGCAAATTAGCTGTCAAAACAGACCCCGGATTAAATGCCCGCTGTCAATTTCAGTTAAGTCCCGTTTTAAGTTTAGCAAGATAGATGTTTGAGCAGCTGGGGTTGTATATCAGAGAAGAGAAAGTGAGAAAACAAATACAGTTGCAGCTTGCTGCTACCTTAGTCAAAGCAATTACATCTGCCTGCTGACCAGACGCAGACAAACCTGCAAATAACAAGTTAATGTCACTCTTCCAGGCCTATTAGATTCACTATTAAAGATCATAAATTGTTATAAACCAAGCGGTATCACACCTAGTGATAAGAAACATTAAGAAAACATACAATTGATACTTGACTAGTAGAAATAAAAAACAAAAAAAAGATTGTATCGCAACAACAAAAGGTCTAAGATTGTAACCAAGAAAATCATCATCTCACCATCACCAAAGTAATCATATCGCTGCAATTGAAACTCAGGACGACCCTCGTCCTCTTCATTTACTGTTCCACAGACTTGAGCCTATAAATCAGAAATTCCAACGATCAGCCAAAGTGGCTAAAAAATAGAAGGAAAGAAAAACAGAGAATTAACAATAATAACTGCTTATGATTAGTTATAAAGCAAACCGACCTCCCCTTTCCATATAAAATAGATTCCTTCCCCAACTTCTCCCTGACGAATAATATACTGTCCTTCCTCTACAGCACAAATCATTCAAAATGAAAAATTTCTTTAAAACAAATAAACACAAGATAAAACACAGAGAGAGAGAGACAGTTAAATTCTCTTAAAGAAGTAAAAATTACCATAGCGTTTAACAATAACGAGCTCCGCGATTTTCTTGAGAGACGAGCTAGGCAACCTCTGTAGCAGAGGAACACCTCCTAGGAACTCCGTAGCTGCAAAAAAATCTCACGAAGTTCTTTCGTTTTTCCCGCATTTTCTCAGCAACCAAACAGAAATCAGGGGTTTGAATAGAATTTACCTGATTCGATGTCCATAGAGAAGTGTGAAATGGTGAGAATTGGAGCAGAAACGTGCGATTATGGAGCTTGATCAGATCTTTCAGTGCGGTAACGTTCTAAGATTGATGAAGGGAGAGGGGGGTGGCAGGGTTAGATAGAATGCTTTTCAATGAATAGAATTATTGTGCACTTTTATACTCCAGCAAATAGATAGACAGAGAGAGGCGAGTAGCCGCAATACAGTTGCAGGTAATAGTCGGGATTTTCTTTGAACTTTCCCGGTTTGTTTGTATTCAATGGCCAACCAGAGGCGACAAATTTGGGAGATGGAAAGGGGGCCCGCGTGTTGACCTAAAGAACCGTGTAAGAAAACACGTGTTTCATTTTACTAATTAAAAAACGGATACTTAATAAGAGGCGTTCACGGTATGATAATTTCAATTAACTATGAAGGCTATTTTGCCCAATTGAAAAACCAGTAGCCGTCTGGTTTTTTCTACATGATTCATTATATAATTGGACAAATCAGTTTCATCATACTTTTTTTATACTAAAATATAATTTGATTACTTTTAAAATAAAAAAAAACACTAACTCTTTATTTTTTTAAATATAATGAAATAACTTTATTAGCTTTAAATTTTTTTAAAAAATTAAGCAATTAATTTTCATCTTTTTATTATGATATTTTTTTCTATAATTATTTTGAAGATTAGGTAAATTAAAAATTAAAAATGTTATTAAAAAAATATTTCACAACGTTTAAATCATCTCATCTCACGTTTAAATCATTTCAATAATCTCAGGAACCGGTAACCACTACTATCATCATGTTTATTTTTATATTTCAAAAATATTTTTTAAAAATTTAATTTGATTTAATTTTATATTAATATTTTTAAATTATTTTAATGTATTAATGTTAAAAATATTTTTTTAAAAAATATATTTTAATATATTTTTAAATAAAAAAACATTTTAAAAAACACATCTTCATAAAACATGTATAGCTAACAAGCTCCTAGTTTGGGGTTAATAACTGTTTTCTTTTCTCTTTTTCTTCTCACTCTCAATTTATACAACACCTGACTTTTCAAAAACTTGGAGAGGTTATTCAATATATTTTCCCTTCATATTTGATTCATAAGTTGTCATTATTATTTATTTTATATTAAATAATTTATCAAAATAAAAATGCTTTTCTATTCCATTCCCTGCAGAGGAGAAAATAGCATGTTTCAACCAGAAAACTTCACCAATAACAAATCGACAAGGTGTCAGCAAACTGAAAAGTAAAGTCCAATCATCATCACTCAGAAATTCTTTGCGAGTGAAGGTAATCAGGTTAAATGAGTACGTAAATCACTTTACCTTGCTCAAAATGTCAAGAGAAAAGGTTAGCCTTTTGAATTTGGTAAAAATACACGTAAATATGAACTTGTACCGGACCCTTGCCAGCCCCAGAAATTCAAAAATCAACCAGATATGAACATGTGCTTCATGCCATGCCAGGTCTACTGATATAATATCTGAATCTGACCAGGGACAGAAAATTAGAGACAAAGATGCAGTTATATTCAGTTGCAGAGAAGTCAGCAGTCAACTTTAAGAATCTCAAGATGACAACTGGCGAACTAGTAGTAGATGTAACAGCGACAAATATTTTGAAGCTGATAACAGGAAGCAGCGAAAAACAGAAAAATCTCTCGGGATCAGGAACAGCGAGATGGTGTATATTTTATAATCGCTATAAGATCTGACCAGAAAACAGAGAAAATTTGAAGAAAAAAACCCAGCAGTTTCAGAAAAGACTTGGTCCAGACTGTAAAATAACTTGGACACCAATCAATATCAAAAGAGAACAGGAAGAGTAAAGCATTTCTCAATCACCCCAGAACTCTTAAGAGATTCAAGGGCACAATCAATTTCTTCTTTGCTCCACCTCCTTCTGCCCTGGATGTGGGAAAATAAGCCCAAGAATATGTTACAAAACCTCATAGAAACAGGAACTTAGAAGAAAGTAAAAGAGGCAAGATTTACAATATTTTCCTTTCCAGCTTCATTTTAACAGCGCAAACAAAGGCAATGCTAAAAGTCAAAACACGCAAGCCATATAAAAATCACACGACAGCCAATTACCTTATCTTGTGAAAAAACAGATAAAAAAAGCACTCTCTTGGGTCTGCAATGACTGCCAATCTTTCTCTTTACGACATTCAATGCTCAGTTAGAAGTTGCATGATGCTCTTCTCATGAGGACCAAAAACCAGTAGCCTCCCATGGAATCCTCATAAAACTTTCTCTATGCTCTTCTAAGTTATTAAAACTGTTAAGCATACATCAATAATCAAAAGACATAGGAACAGTTACGCAAAATGAGGGGTTTTTTTTTTTGCAGAATGCCATACAAATGGTAGTTTATTCTAGCTTCCAACAAAAACATATGGGAAGTTCGAGGGAAAAAAATGATTAGTTAATTCAAAACACCAGCAGTAAGTGATAATTACAAAACACAATACCAAAACCGAGTTGAAAAGCGAGCAATATACAACACTGGTTACATGTATCAAAAGTAACTGGAACCAATTTCTCCACCACTGTATGTCCCTTTTGTTCAGTCTATGTTTGGTGCAATCACCTAAAGCTAGAAACAAAAACAGCGCATTACTCTACAAGTAGTTCATCAAAATATATATTGTAAGCTGCAAACACATGCTAACAATAAATTGTGGCAACAGAAGGGCAAGCAAGCTTCACCAGAATAGATATCAATGCCACAAATAACGATTGCCATCACCTATCAACAATAGTGCAATGGTTGTTAGTCCATAGCATTGGCGTAACCAATAATAGTGCAATGCATAAGGCTTGGTCTATTTCCATGGACCCAAACCTAAACCCACAGATGTTTGTGTGTGATAACGAGAAGCCGGACATCAAATGCAGAAGTTTGTGGAATTTAGGCTTTGAGTGGATAAAATGATATTTGCCATGACAAACATGCTTTTGGAATGCAATTGCAGTTTTTGACGTGTAGCAAATATGACATGCAACACTCATTGCGTGCCTTTCTTAGGAAATCATCATTGTACTACTTTTAAGTAAAAAATCAAGATGAAATATTGCTGAAAAAACAGTGCTATGGTATCATTAGAATTATGTTAAAATTAGACAAGTTCTTTTCAGCAATTTTAGCTTTCAAAAAAATTACTACCAATATAGCTGTAATTTCCATGCCATGCCAGTTTGGAATCACAGATGGTGCCAATCCAGAATAAAAAAGCATGAAAGAAAAATTTTCTATCATTTAAGATTCTCAAAAAAATTGAAAATCCAACCCCGCAAACTTCAAATCAAGTTGATTTAGTGCACTTGATCTACTAAATGAGACCCATCATACGGTATATCTTGATATTTTATAACTCCAATATTACATGTAACACAAGAAACTAACAACTAGTAAAGTACAATTGCAAGTTGTATCCCTTGAAATAACATGTGATATTTAGCCATGTAAATAACAGGAAAAGACCTACCATATGATGAGTCTCATTTAATAGATCAATTATACTAACAATCAGCTCAACTTTCCACAACAATAACAAAACCACAAAGTTAAACTTTTGATCAATAGATAAAACTAACCTCATTGTTAAAAGAAAGAGAGGAGCCAATAATCTGCCTTGAACCCATCTTGTCAAATTTTGGCATGGTGTAAGATTATATAGATTTCCTCTCTTAGTCCCAATCACTTTTCCTCGCATGGAGGCATCTTAACAACCAGTAATATAAATAGTATATTAAAGATTGAAAACAACTAGCAAAAAAAATTATGTTGTTTATAAAATGGATGCAAGTTTCTAGCCAAGGAGTATATTTCATATTTTCAGGGGAAAAATACACAAAAACTTGTTCCAGGTGTTGGGTTTATTTGGAAACTTCTGCCAAGTCTACTTGTCATTGGCAAAAGTCAAGCTTCACTTTGAGCATGGCTCATCATTATATCTGATCATGATTATCCTCTATAATACATGTTTCCATGTAACTTGGATACACCACATGAGCTAGTTGAACCAAGTACAAAAAAAAACTTTTGGCTTTGGCATTGAATGTTACTAAATGGTCTAATTCCCACTTAGACATCTAATGAATTATAAAGCAAAGAGTTTGCTTTTATACTTGGTACAACTAGCTAGCTTATAGACGCTAATCGCATCTCAAATCCACCACATAAGATAGTACCAGGTCTAAAACCCAACACTTTGGCTTTCTCATTAGATGCCCTTTTCTTGTCTTAAAACATCTAATGAATGATAAAGCCAAAAGATTGGCTTTACACCTAGTCAAACTAGACAGAAGACACTTACACATTGCTGAGGCCATCACGATACGAAGACCAGCTCAGTGATCAAAACTTGCATGTTCCCAAGCATGAAAACAGAGCATAAGATAATCATAAATTACGCCAGCAATCACAAGCATTATAAAAGCAGGTCAAACCAAAATACTCCGTGCATTCAACCCAGAGACTCCAATAGTTTATGCAGAAAACAAGACTGACAAAAGCAAGCCAGATAATTGGAAACACATCTTACTTCGTACCATTTTCTGATAGTCAATGCAGAAAACAAGACTGACAAAAGCAAGCCAGACAATTGGAAGCACATCTTACTTCGTTCCATTTTCTGAGGCTTTCTGCTCATCACGGCTTTGTTCTGGACTCCATCTCGTGATTGTGCACTCCTCAATAGAGCATCTCTCCAAACAAGATGGAGCAATAGCACCGTGACCATTTTTTTCAACATTGACCATTTTTTTCAACATTCAAAACTAAAAATGTTTTCGCAACACTTCCACAAAGTCTGTTAGTGCACTGGAAATCAGAACACACCCTCAATCTCCCAACATCCTGACAAAACAATCACAGCATATTCTGAATGTACCAAAGATGGATGATGCCGGTAAGCAACGAAATCCACACCGTACTGTAATCCTGGCCAGAGAACCCAATTTTTCGTACGAAAATGGAAATAAGCCTCATAAAAATCCGGGAAATTTCCCTTTTTCAATTTCATATGCAACCACAAATCTAAATCATTTTTAACAAAATTATCTTCACCAGCAATCTTTAAACATTTTAAAGAATAACACAAATAAAACGCTTCCTCCAAACCCAACTGAAACCATTGCTTATCTTTTTCAGCGGCAATTGTGGGTTTGCCAAAACATGCACGAGTGAGAAGTTCAGTCTGTTCTGTTTCCACTGCAAGAAGCACACTACAACCTGAGAGCGACGCACGAGCATTTGACTGAAGAAGAGAAGACTGAAGCCGTGAGACTATTTCTGACACAGGATCTTCTAGTGCTTTAGCTTCTGCTCCTTTTCCTTTCCATCTTGGCCCCATTTTTCAAAGAATAACACTTCAAAAATCCGAACAAATCAGACAGGTATATAAGCTTTAAGAACCAAGGGACACAAAGGAAATAAGGTTTGTGGATTTTCTCACTTACCAAACAGAACAATTTCCCAGAAAATCCACCGTGAGAGACGAAAAAAGAGGAACGGTTGCAGCCAAGGAAACCTTTCGGGCTTTTCTCTCTCAGTTGTCTCAGACTTCAAAAGACTGTTGTACTCTGAACTAACTGTCAGTAACAAAAATAAGCGTTGAACAGTAAAATGGTATACAAGTTTAGGGTATTTTCTGGCTAATTGATCGTATCAAAACTAGATTTACTTCTTCCATCTGATCAAAAGCTGTCAAATTGCCTTTCATGACAAAAAGAAGAAGTAGATAAAGGAAAGGAAAGGGTCAATTTGCCTCAGGACTAGAGCCCATTAAATAGTAAGTTTCTTTGCACACCTTTTCCACTGTAAATTGCAATATTTCTCAAACATGTTGACATCGATTTCTAAAACCTATTAAAAGAAACTGATTGCTGATTGAGGTTGGCCTCATTTTATAGGACACTTTGTGCTTACTTTTTTCTATTTGTCCCCTGTGAATTATTAATGCATCTCAATATTGCTTAATTCTTTGATACTTGTGGTTTCGAGAATTATTTCTTTTTTCTTTTTTCTTTTTTCTTTTTAATTATTAAACTTGTTTTTCAAGTTAGGTTTGTATAGAGGATCTACAGGTCCAAAAGAAGGGTTGCAGTCTACGTATCTATAAGAAGGGATGAATAGGAATGATAACGAATACTCACACGTATCAGGTTTTAGTACCATCCACACTCAAATTTAAAATTATTATTTATATCCAGTTAAAACATGTCAAGTACGGATTTTGAATATTTAGATTGTGTTTAGACATGTTTCATGTCCAGTTAAGACATGACAAGTATGGATTTAGAATATTTAGATTCTGTCTAGAAATACGGTAAAAATTATATTTATTTAAGTTTTAAAAAGATATTTATTAATTTTTTTATACATTCCTACATAAATTATTCAGGGCTAGCTATTCTCAATGCATTAAGGGCAAGTGCTTAGATATTCAACTTGCTGCATATAAGGAAACTACCCCTTTCTCATGGCATTCTTTTTTTGAGAGTAGAGTTTGTAATTGTTTTTAAATAAATAATTTTTTATGTTAAAATATATGTTGATAATTTTTATTTTATTTTTAAAAATTTTTTTTGACATCAGGACATCAAAATAATTTAAAAATACTAAAAATATATTAATTTTAAATAATTTTTTTTAAAAAAAAAATACTATTAAAACGCAAAATTAAACAGGCTAATTCTTTGAATTTAAATACCTTTTAGGTTGTTCTTAATTGCTTCTTCACCTGGTTCAATCAATTTTGATATGCATGATTTTTTCTATTTCATTATTCAGTTCTTTTATATGTTCTCCTCCCTCTTTTATTTGTTGTTGTT
The DNA here is from genome assembly GCF_000495115.2 of Populus euphratica. NCBI lineage: Eukaryota > Viridiplantae > Streptophyta > Magnoliopsida > Malpighiales > Salicaceae > Populus > Populus euphratica. The sequence continues at coordinate 4,667,084 of NW_011499846.1, forward strand.
TGCATCTTTCTTTGGTTCCGCTATTATTGCCTGCTTTCTTGAATTTTTGGTTTGCATGGTCTCAAGCTAGGCAACCCTTAGCCTGCCTTTCTTTCCCTTTTTATTTCTTTTCAGATCCGTTTTGCCTGTAAAATACAAATAAGAGCGCCTGGTGTTTCATTCTCCGTGGAATTGGGCTGCATAGATAATTATGATAGTTATTTTTTAAAATGTTTTAATTTAAAAATATATTAAAATAATATTTATTTTATTTTTTAAAATTATTTTTACCATTAATACTATGAAAATATTAAAAAATATTACCTTAAAATAAAATAAATTTAAAATATTTTTAAAACATAAAAATAAAATAAAAATTAAAGAATTTTTCATCGTGGATTCATACAGCGTCGCGCATCGCTTTTTTCCATTCTCTCTGGGTGAGTTTTCCCTCCACCCGCACCCACTTTGAACGGGCTGCAACTGGCGGCTTGGTTTTTGGGTAGAATGGGTGGGAATTGTGGGGTGCTTGTATTGATTTGCATGTGTGTGCCCTTTCTGCGTTGAGGGGTCCCGTGTCCCGTGTCCCGTGTCCTGTCATGGGTTGTCTATTCTGCCTTCAGATGGGCAGCTCAAGTTGGGTGGGCTTCGATGCTTTGGTTCTGTGTGCTCGGCCATGTCCAGCTGCCAACCACTCAGTTTCTCAATTTTTCGTTGCAATTTCGTGGGAATGCAACCAGGGAGTTCGATTCCTTTGCCTTTGGTTTCCTTTCTTGCCATTTGTTCAGTCTCTTGCAATTTTGGTGGATCGAAACCAGGTTTATTTGCAATTTTAAAAAAATTACACCGTATTTCCATATAAAAATTTAAAAAATATATATTTATATATATTTTAAAATTTAATAATTAGTTTATTAAAGACATAATAACCAACTAAGAAGACATAAGAATCAAACTTATATTTAAAAAAATACCAAAAATTATTTTGTTTTCTATTAACCAAAAATACCAAAAATTTATATGTAATATACATTTTTTATATTAAATAAAAAGATAGTTTTTTTTATTTTTATATTGGCATTAGAAATTTTAGATTTTTTTATTTGATAAAATAAATATTTCCTTACTAAGAAGAATTTTTCTCAAATTTATGATAGATTTAAGATTAAAAAACACAACAATACCTTAATTTATGTTAAACAAATAAACAATACAATTTACCTTATATAAAATATATTAAAATATTAATACTTTTATTTTATACAATTAATTTTCTTACTCAAACTTTAAAACAAGTTAGATTTTTTAATAATCAATAAATTAAATAGCAACTCTCATTTCCCTCTTTTTACATACAAATAGCAAGAATTTTTTATTCTTCAATCTTCAACCATTCCTGACTCGAGCGGATGATTATTACGACGTCATCACGTGCGACAATAACCAGAAAATTTTAGGGTATTACAACAGCTTCAGCTTTTATAAAATAGACAATCAGGTTCTGGAATCCAAGTAATCTCACTCATATTGCATCTAATATATATACAATCTTTCAAGGTAATGGAGGAAAGATACGGGAATGTGAGGAAATAACAGAATCCTGCATATACTTGTTGGGACGGTCGGGGTCTGGAACCCAAGAAATCTCACTCATATTCGGGGTCTCCACAAAAACCATGGTGAATTCTCCCACCTTCTTTATAGCTCCTCTCCTGCCAGCTCTCAAAACAAGATTGTTGTTCCTGTTGTAAGAAAAGATGCCACTAGCCAGATGGATTATGTCACCAGGCTCGAAGGCATCACACTCATCACCCCAGAATTGGAAGTGAACTGAGGCAGTCTCGTCAGCCACAAGTGCCAAGCAGGTCTTGTTCTGCCCCTCCGATATTTTTCTGCCTTTGTCCAAAACTATAAACCGTGTGTTAATGTTGTTTTCAGCTGCAGGCACTATGTCTTTTAGACAGATCATCCTTCCTTCTCGATCCATCAACGTAGTAGAGCTCTCTTCAACCTGTAACTGATATAATTAAGGAGGAAGCACGATGTCGTGAAGAAAGAAACATAAGCTAGGGTTTAAGATAAAAGTATCTCTCTTTTCTTTTGATCATTTACACAAACACCTAGAATTCATAATCCTAAACTAATGATAAGTAAATTTAGGTAGACATCAACTCTTCTAATTTGTTAATAACACTTAACTGGACATTCATAAACATGCAAAGAAAAGCAATAAAAAAATAAAATAAAAATTTATTTTTAAAAAAAATATTTTCCAAGCGTAATGTCAAAGTGATTGGCAGCTGGCCATGGCCGTGCAAACTGGAGCAGGCATCGAAGCCCGCCCAAATTGAACAGCCCATCTCAAGGCAGAATAGACAACCCATGACAGCACACGAAACATGGGACCCATCAGAGCAGAAAAGGCCCACACCTATAAATCAATACAAACATCCCGCCAGTTGCAGCCCATTCAAAGGGGGTGTGCCTGAGGGTAGGGAAAACTCACCGAGAGAGAATGGAAAAGAGCGACGCACGACACTGTATGAATCCACGGTGAAAAGCTCCCTTAAGAAATGAAGCAAAAATTACAAGCAAAACAGACATACAGGGAAAATATGAGCTAAAAAATGGAGGCGGACAACAAGAGTGGAACCAAGAAAAGAAAAACAAGAAAAGATGCAAACAACAACAATAAAGAAGAGAGTAGCCAGGGGAGACGTGGGATAGCAGAGAACACATAAAAAATAACATGTTCAAGCCCCTTTATAATGTTACCAACAAGTTACACTCTTCAGATCAATAATTCACGTCCTTTTAAGAAATAGGTCACACAAAGATTCCTTTAAGATGTAGATTTTACAAATTACAGCCATATCGAGGATGATTCATGAAAGGCTACTTACTAGCTATAAGTTGCTGGAGCTAGGGAGGACAGGCGCAGCTGCCGCTGCTACCACCGGCGGGTCTGCTGCCGGCTGGAGAGGAGAGTTAGAGGAAGAGATGAACCAGGCAGATGGAAAGAGAACAAACCTAAATTTTCCTATATAAAGAGATGGTATAAATGTAATTTTCTAAAGTTTTTAGGTCATTATTGATTCTCGGATGAGGTTTCGAATCAGGTAGATACCATGCTCGAAACCCAACCATATAACTTCTAAATTTTACCCAAATCCAAGCTATCCATAGATTTTTCACCAATGTAAATCAATCTAAAATCAGATCCGGAGTAAAATTGACAGCCGCATCCGGAAGAGTGAGGAGATAGATATCCAAGTATCCAACAATCAATTGGGCCAAAGACAGGAACCTCGCTAACCGTCCGTCAGTGCTGTACGAGGCAGCGGTTGGTTGTAGTAGGGTCAAAATCAAACAGCAAGACAGAGGGATCAATGAAACATAACTAAGAAAACTGGGAATCTAAGCACTAAACAGAGTAGATTCTTGCAAAGCCAGCTCTAAAAGGGAAATGGGTTTGACTAGCAGGTACACAATCCAACAAGAGCAATCTCTTGCATCTCTATCTGCACCAGCTGTATTATATAATTTTGTTTTGTAATCTAACCTACCAATCAAAAGTAGCAACTCTGAATTTCGCAACTCCTGATACACTAACAGCAACCCCCCCCCCCTCTCTAAAAAAAAATGTTTCTTTTAAAAGGTTTTTCTTTTTAAGTGGGTTTGTGTATTTTTGTATTTTTTCTTTATATTTTTGTTTTGATTACTGACTCTTCAACAAGAAAGTTTAATTCTTTACAAAATAAACTGATTATCTTCTAAATCCCAGTTGGATTTTCCTCAAAATCTAAGTTCCCCAAATTCATTGATGTGCCTGTCTCATTTGAGTCATGTTTCTAGATGAATATATTATCATGCTTGAATCATAGGCCTCTATGTCAATCCTCTGTGGCGTTCCAATCCTTGAATGCGTGTACTGCCTTGGCTGTGCTCGTTGGCTATGGAAAAAATGCCTATACTCTGCTGGTCATGAAAGTGAGAACTGGGGCTTAGCCACAGCTGAAGAATTCGCACCTGTGCCACGCCTTTGTCGCCTAATCCTATCTGTCTATGAAGATGATCTTCGCAACCCACTTTGGGCGCCGCCGGGAGGCTATGGTATTAACCCTGACTGGGTAGTTGTAAAGAGAACTTATAAAGATACAGGGGGGTGTGCTGCTCCTTACATGATTTACCTTGATCATGATAATGCTGATGTAGTGTTGGCTATTAGGGGGCTTAATTTGGCGAAGGAAAGTGACTATGCAGTTTTACTTGATAATAAATTGGGGCAGACCAAGTTTGATGGTGGTTATGTGCATAATGGGCTATTGAAAGCAGCAAAGTGGGTTTTTGATACAGAGTGTGAGCTTTTGAGGGATTTGGTTGAGATGAATCCAGATTATAGGTTGACTTTTGCTGGACATTCATTAGGTGCAGGGATAGTGTCGCTGATAGTAATGTACGCTGTCCAAAATCGGGATAGATTGGGGAACATTGAGAGGAAGAGGATCAGATGCTTTGCCATGGCTCCTGCTAGGTGTGTGTCACTGAATTTGGCTGTGAGATATGCTGATGTTATCAATTCTATCGTGCTTCAGGTAGGACTTGCCTGTGCTGTCAGCTGTGTTTGAAGTTACAGTAACAAAGTTGCTTAAAATTTGGTCAAAATGGATAACGGTAAAGTTTAAAATTTGAATTTTTTGGTACATCAGTCAATTGGAAACACCCACAAATATGATGATGATGAGTGCTCTTAATAAGAACGGTGGTTGCAGCATTTTTTGGATATACTAAAATGAATAAAATTTGTTCAAAGTGGCCACAGAAGCATTTTTCAATTTATACATTTTGAGAATTAGAAACCCTGCTGTTTAGAAATATCAATTATGTGATACAGTGATTAGCATTTTAGTTTGCCTGTTTTCTTACAATTGTTACCTGCTGCTGAGCTCTAGATTTGATGAAACAAGCAAAGAGCTTGATACTTTAGACTTCTAGCATTTCAATTTCTCGTTCACTGTGACAAGGAATATTAGCATGTGCTCTGTTCTGATATGAGTTACTGAATGAACCAGGATGATTTCTTACCTCGGACGACCACTGTTCTGGAAGATGTTTTCAAATCGATTTTCTGGTAAGAGATAGTATGTCTTATTTACCTTTTCATTACTAGCTGTATATTTTTTTCTTTATTGCATCTGGTAAAGTGGCATGTATAAGATGTTGAGATTTGAGGCCCTTTTTTAAAAAAAAATAAAAATTCAAATGAGTCAATATTGTACTCAAAGAGAGAGCGCAATTGCATATAGAAACTTAAAGAGGTTTTTCCATTTGGCTGGTTGAGGAAACTCGGATAGTCATTGATGGACTCTTATGCTTGCATATTTGGCCCGTGTTATAATGATCACGTATCTAATGGGGTTCGTTTATTAACTAAGCTGAGTTTCTGTACTTTGGACAGCTTGCCTTGTCTGCTATGCCTAATGTGCTTGAAGGATACTTGCACTCTTGAGGAGAAGATGCTTAAGGATCCAACACGGTTATATGCACCAGGACGTCTATACCATATTGTTGAGAGAAAGCCCTTCAGGTAGATTCAGCTGTATTTTTGGTGCAATTTTACTTGTACCTTATGAAGCAGCTTGCCATGAGTTTTTATGCCTACTGCTGAAGGAAATTCTTGATGATTTGGGGATATAAAGAAGGTATCACCTGCTGGGAAATAAGAGGAATGGTGAGGGGAAGAGCGAAAATAGAAATAGTGAGTCTTGTTGAAGGTACAAGGAAAGTATTGTTGGCATCCTGAATCAAAGAGCAACTGATAATTATCATTGAATATTCCAAGACCCCAAAGAGTTGTCAATTGCCATGCCAGCTCCTTTCGATTTTGATTTGCTGGAGGTTTATTTAGAAAATTTATGTGCTTCAGAATTATTGATTACCTACTTATCGTAATCAGAGCACCTTTACACTTGGTTTCAGGATAGGAAGATTTCCACCAGTTGTCAGAACAGCAGTCCCTGTGGATGGGCGCTTTGAGCACCTAGTTCTTTCATGCAATGCGACTTCTGATCATGCCATTATCTGGTTGGAGAGGGAATCTCAAAGGGCTCTTGATGTAAGTCTAGCTTCTTTCTTGGCATGCAGTAAGACTTGGTGGTTCTGGGTTTGGGCCAAGGCTGAGACAGCTTTTAAATAACTGATCTAGTTTGTCTCATCAATCAGATTTTTAGAGCTTGCTTGTCCAGCTTCTCAATGAGGAAAAAAATGAAAGAAAACCTTGGTTTGTCCTGTCGATGGAGGGTAGTCAGCTTTTTCGCAACTCCTGGGTAGCTCGAAATAGGAGCTCCTGGAATGTTTGTTGAGGCCAATTTGTGGCAGGTTTCTTGTAAAATCCCGTGACCTGTCATCTCCGTAACTCCACTACTATAAATGATAAAGGCAGTGTCAGTCAAGTGGTGTATATTTGCTTGGTTAAATTAGATGCTTGCAGATTGAGAATTAACTTCTACATTTACAACATATCTGAAACACTATCTCCCTTGTCAGTTGATGCTGGAGAAAGATCGCATCATGGAAATTCCAGCACAACAGCGGATGCAGCGGCAGGAGTCTATTGCACGTGAGCACAATGAAGAGTATGAGGCAGCACTTCGGAGAGCTGTTGCTTTGGAAATCCCACAGGCAGCCTACTCACCTTCGTATGGAACATTTGCCGAAGTGGAAAAGGGGGAGGGTTCTGGCAGCTCAAGTGGGGCACGTTCATCACTGTTGTCATTTAAGAGAATGAAGGAACGCTGGGACAACTTTATAGAGCGTCATTTTGATGTGGATGAATCTGGTCGAATGGTGTTCAAGAAGTCTTCCACATAGACACTATTTTTTTCCCCTTTTTCTGTAAAATTACCTGCAAATATCATTCTTTCATTTATCAACCAAATAGGCTCGATTTCCCTTATGATGTTATTTTAATGGTCCGTAGAATTGTCAGCTTTACGCATGGATAAATCAGATTAAACAGGAGGGGAAAAATATGAAAGAAAGAGAGAACATTTTCAAGAATATGTAACTCACCTTCAACTTCAAGCGTGGCCGGAGCATGGCAAACAGTTTCTTCGAAGCTCCCTTGTGTTTTTTCTACCTTGCCTACGGTTTTTAGGAACTCAAGAAGATATTGACGGCCCATTACAAAATGAGAAAGAAACAAATCAAAAGGGAAGGGAATAGGTGTTCAATTAATAATTTCAAATTTCTGAATTGCATACGAGCCTTCGAAAAAAGCTTTCAGCTCGGTTAAAAAAACAAGCATTAAAGGAAGCTCAAATCTAGCGAACCTGACTGTTTTGAGTTTGTGATGTCATTTACAGATGTGTTTAAACCATTTCAATACTATTACTCTGGATATTATATGAAAAAAATAATACACTAATCTACATTACGGTAACCCCATCTATTATGTGGGGAACAATAAATACGACTCCATCTGGATGCCCTTCCTCCTGCTATACCTGGAGATCAAGAACGGCATCCCCTGCCATGGAAACCAAACACATTCAGATCAAATTACAATGATGCATCAATCAGTACTATATATCATCAATAGCCAACTAATCGAATGGCTCCCTACCACTTTTATTTTGAATTTGATGCAACTTTATACCCTTGAAGGACAAGTTATTCATCAACATCTAACAGATTCGGCTACAAAACCTTGTGTGAAAATGACGCTAGTTGTTTTGCTTTAATAGCCAGTAAATGAGACAAACCATGACTTGTCTGTCCTTCACAGGGCACTGCTGGAAGAACCTTTTGAAGTAATCTCATTGTTTATGAAACAGAAGACCAGTGCAGATTACCTCAAAATAAGAGGTAAAAATAAAAGACAAATACAGAAAAAGAAAGCTCTCCTTTTCAATTTAAGCCGTCGAATTGAAACTTCTATTAGTTTATAGTGTTTTAAACTGCTTCAAGTCAAAAGGACAAATGCCTCCGCCATTTTATCATTGCCACTACATTTGGCGTCAAAATGTCAGCTTTCTCATTTTATTTCTTCAATTTTTTCTTTTTGACAAAGATTTTTATTTCTAAAGTAAAAGAAACAATAAAATTAAAAAAAAATCGAAAAATCAATTTCTCTCTTTTCCTTGGCAACCAAACGAGAAGTAAAGGCTAGTTGTCTCACTCTAAATCAACTATAGTTCTTCAATTAAAATAAACACTTTTGAATCATTAATAAACAAAACAAACTCAATTAATCACCTTCTTATAGCAGTTTTCCACTCGTTTCACGCGTAAGATTCACACAAGAACTTCACATTTCGCAAACTAACACTTCAGATTCCCCTCTATTTCTCCATTTCCAAACTCAAATTTCACTCTTCCATCTTTTACGTAAACAAATTCACAAACTTTCTCACCTTATATCTTCTTCATAACAACAGATACATCTGCCTCTCTCAAAACCCTAACTTCGCCGACCACCGGAAAATCTCCGGTGTCGTTTCATGGCCACTCTCCAAAGCCTAATTGAACAAAGAATTCCACGAGAAGGCGAGATATTCGAGGTTTTCCTGGCGAGTAGAGGTGAGCTTGCGAGAGAGAGTAAGGAGGGGCGTGTGGAAATGTGTGTTTGCGTGCGAGGTTAGGGATTCGCGCGTGTTTCTCGTGTGTGAGTGTGTGTGTTGGTATGACACGGATGGGGCGTGTGTAGCTATGCCAGAGAGAGAGAGTGAGAGAGGGTACAGTAACACGTGTAGCACGTGCTGAAAGCTGAATGAGTGAGACCGGACACGAGATGTTAGCGCGTCCTTAAAGGCCCTATCACGTGACCTACGTTAACGGTAAACGGTTACAAACCGCTTGTGTTTGTCTGAAAAAATAAAAATTTGAGTACACGCACTGACCATCAAGTGCTTGAAATTGTTCAGATACAGATGATATTAAATGATATAATTGGCTACGGGATAGTGCCATTAAAGCATTGTTTTTACGTTTTAAAATTATTTTTTTATATTTGCATATTATTTTAATGTTAGATACCAAAAATAAATTTTAAAAAATAAAAAAATTAATATAATATATTAAGAAAAACTATTATCACATAAAACAACCACTGTATACATCAGCATGGATACCGTCTTCTGCCAATGAAATCAGTTTAATGATTCTCCGTGAGCCGAAAGTAGAAACCTAGCAAAGACCCTCCAGGAACATGGACTATCTTCAAAACTAATTGATAAAAGGATGAGCTTCTTCGGACACACATAGATGCTTGGTACAGTTCAGTGTGAAAACGAGGATGCTTGGAACAATTAACAATCTATATCGAACTGCACTATTATACACTACATTGTATGTTATGGACATAGGACAAACACGTAAAAAGTATAATCTATCGAAGTGTGACAACACTCCTAGGCGCAACTTAACCCATCCATCTCCTGCTATAGTGTAATTTCTGTTCAAATTGCATTTGAATCTGAAACTGCTTCTCCTGAAATTGGATGTAAGACGAATCAAAATCATCTATGTCTGATAAAGAGTGCATTTGTACATTCTAAATGCATGAATAACAATGGAAACCACTGTACCCTCAAGTCTTTCCTATAATTTACAACTTCAAACAATTTTATATTTAAATAGAAACTAAACATCAACAATGCACTGGCCAATTCTTTGTTCATTATATGAGGTTTAACTAGCCAAGCATATAATTATAGATGAGCTTCCCATTGGCTTCAAGATTAAATATCATATATCATGCATGCTAACAAACTCTTCTTATCATCATTATACTAGAAATCCAAGACAACTGAAAATCCCCAACATAAAAAAAAAAGGAACGGAAAGGAATTGGAACCGAAAGAAAATGTGATGGACTCAGAAGGAGAAAAGTGAAGCACTACAATACCATGCATTCTCTTCACAAATCGTTCGAACTCTTGAAAGTTGTGTCTCTCCATGAGAACCGGGCTAAGCCTGAGATAGGTAAAAACAGATAAATGCCTCCCATCCGGATTATGTAGGGGCTTGGCATTTTCTAATATCTTGTTATAACCTTCTCTGTCGTAGCAAGGAAGAGCATTCTCACTGGCAAGTGGGATACAAGCATCCCATGCAGCATTCAGCACCTGGAAATTGAAAAGATGATTAGCAATCTAAATATGACAGGATATATGGCCTAAAATAATTCTTGAGATTTAAACTATCATGATTCAATCACAACCCTATTTCCAGGATGCTGCTGATAAAGAAAATGCGGGATCAAATCTCATGGAGTTTCAGTGAAATAGACTCCTTTGCATATCAAAATTTAGCACCATCTTCCCTCCACATTCAACTGAACATACACATCCCTTTACCCTCACAACAGATATTTTAATACCCTAATTGAAACATCATATGCTAGGAGATAAAACAGCAGATATTTCTTTGCTTACCTGCCAAACTAATCCCTCAGGATCTGCGAGTGCCTCTGGAAAGCCCTCATACTGGTCCACTGTGCGCATTTCAAAACAAGTGAAATTGAGAGCAACCCCATGTTTCCTCAACATTGCTGCAATTGGAGCATAGCCATCACGATTTGAAGGGTTGTAGAATCCAGAAGTCAATTCAGCAGCATGACTAGCTGTTTTGTACCACCAATGAATTCCTGATAGCTGCTTGTCAGCCGTCAATATAGCAAAAAAATATCGGTATAAAAATTATAGAACATGTTAATTGGACTTATCTATCATTCCAAGAAATGGAAACTTGTTTATCCAGAGAAGAACAAGATTCCATGCAATGGTAACTCACCTTCACAGAAATGCCAGTGCCTTCAAAGGCTAAATTAGCCAGAGCAAGAACACGATCTCCGTGATCAATCAAAACTTGAGAGTACCAATTGAGGAAGAATCTTCCATAGTAACTATCATAGTCTCCTCCATCACGGAAAAACCCAATCTCATGTGGTGCAGAGTTGTAAGAACCTGCATTCTCTGGACCTCTTCCCCAAAATGAGTGCCCCCTCACCTCTGCTGCTTTGCTCAGACTCTTCATCAGGTACTTATCATAGCACTGAAATGAAACATCTTGGGTCATTTTGTGGAAAAACACCATAATTTAATAAGGTTAACTATGAAAAAGGTGATAGAGGGACAAGATCAAACTATGGAATGCATAAGAGGACAGCTTATTTTTATTCCATAATGATTACCAGCCTCTCTACAATTTAGGTGTTTGGCACTGAATTTCAACTTGCTTTTCATCAAAATTTGATTATTTTTTTTGCTTCAATTCCTTTTTAGTATTTATATACTGTTTTAATGTGCTGATGTTAAAAATAAATTTTAAAAAATAAAAAAATATTATTTTGATGCATTTCCGAGTGAAAAACACTTTAAAAAACAACCATTACCACAATCTCAAACACCCATGTAACCAGTAATTCAAATACACCTTTAATTTCACAGTCATCAGGATAAGGTACCCCTAAGTGATTGCCTTCTTCAAGGTGAAGGTCAAGTTATTAACCCGTTAATAAAACATACCTGGAATTCACCAATGCCAGGATATGTCCAGCCATGTTTTGCGGGATATGAGGGATACCGTAGCTCCCCACATGGACCTAGTCCAATTTCAATCTCAGAGATGATTCCATCCTGAAAGAACTCATCAAACTCCACCCTAAAGCTCCTCATATAATCAAAGTAAACCTGCATTATTTTTATCAACAGTAGAAACTTCGAATTTAAGATATAAAATTAAATTTCTAGCTAAGGGCACATGGACTAAAGCACTTATTAGTCACAGAGGTTTCAAATCTTTGATAATGTGATCTTACAAACTTCAGCCACAGATAAAACAAATATTGGGTGGGACTTTTGCGTAATATGAATACTGCTGGATGAAAAGAGATTGTGTCCAAACAAGCATTCTTTTTCTAAACACAAATATACATTTAACATAATAAATTTAGCTGCACATTTTAGAGCAGTTCATGTTTCAATACATTTTCAGAGAACATCAAATTAAACAGGAAAGAGCAGAAAAGGTATTTGCTGTATTTCAACTTATATGTGGCCTAGATGAGATTAAAAAAAAATAAAAACTTTTGATATCACATTATAAGCATGCCTTGATTCAATACCTCAACAGCTGTCCGACGTTTTAAAACTCGCTCCTTATCAATTCCCCAAGTGAGGCATTCAGTATTGCGCCTTCCTTCTCTGTCGGTGAAATATATGTCAGGATTGGTTTCACCAATTTCTATCACCCATTGTGGAAGTGGAATATGGACATCATCACCAACATTGCCTCCGCATTCATGAAATGACATAACAACCTGAGCTCATATTAGAGTAAAGACATAGTAGCATAATCGGCATAGAATTGTTTTGAATTACTATAACACCAAACATTCCATTTGGAAAATTATGCTAGTTGTAGGTCGATGCCAAGCTTATAAAATCTTTATCCAAAAATGACATAAGACCAACTAACATACTATTAAATGGATATACATGTTGAATGTTAGAGTTTGTTTCGCTTGAGAACTTGCAGATGTTGGCTTGGAGGGTATTAAAGCATGAATTACAGATACAATTAACCTTGGATGTGGACTGATACTGAGCACTTTTGGGGTTGGAAAGTAGAGAGAGGTGAACATAACAGATTGGAGTTCAAGATGTGAGTCGCCGTACAGGCTTTAGGTTCTTTCCCAAATAATTCATTTTTTACCATCAGAATCCGTGATCTTGATTCATAGCTTATGATAGACCAATCATAGCAAAACAGAATATATACATATATATACTCACCTGCAACTTAAGCTTAAGATCACGCACCATCTGAAAGAGCCTCCTGTAACCACTCCAGTTATACACCTGCGGAGCATGAGCCTCCACTATCCCCCACCAACAATCAATCATGACACCATCAACATTTGCAGATTTCAAGATCCTCAGCTGGTTCAGTAGATCTTCAGGATCAACCAACTCACAATTCATGTCAATGACACTTAGCTGCCATTTGCCACATCATTAAACACAACAAATAAACTCGTAGAAACAAAATACCTTAAACTAAAGAACCAAATCAAGAAATCAACAAACAAGAAATAACAGTGTCAAAACAATCACACTTACCGGCAGCATCACATAAACAGGAACATAAGCAGTGCCAGTAAAATCCCGCTCCGGCACCTTCGGACGCCCATCTCCAACCTAAGGAAAAATGCAGAGAATAGGCCAACAACTACAGGTGAATGTAAATTGATTCGAAAGCCCATTGAACAACCTTACTCCATTACTAAACTAGTTGCACGTTATCTGATCCAAATTTAGTTACAACTGCTTCAAAAATTCAATAGCTCAAAAGAACAACCAACATAACCTCGTTCTACTATACACGTAATTATAAGTTTATTACCTGCTCATCATCAGTATTATCCATTGAATCATCAAGAAGAGAGTGGTCTTCAATTTTCTGCCCTTTAGCTCTCGCCACCCCGAAATTTCTAAACCGAGAACCAATTGACACTGCATCAGCTTTCAAAGGACGACACCGCACATTGCACGCCACTGAGCTCCGAAATCCACTACACACTTGCATGGAAGAAACTAAAAATAATTGACTATTTGTTAATGACAAGGCCACACACGCGTTAAAGGCCATCTTGATTTGAGCAACTGATTTAGAAGTCGACTAGCGTGAATTGAAACTTCTTATGGAAGCCGATTACTTCGCTGAGAGTGTAGAAATGAGTGATTTTCGTTGAGATATTCAATACCGATAATTTCTCTTTACGTCTCTCTGACTAAAGTTTGTCAGATTTGAGTATAGATTTTCTCTTTTTATTCACTCCATTTTCTAGTAAGTAACAGTTTTCTCGGGAACCAAAAAGAGGAAGTGGCGGGGAAAAGAACCCGTGACCGGTGGTTTACGGATCCAAACTCCAGAAAGATATCATTTTCTTTGAGCTTTATAAAAATCAAGACTCCTTTTCTGCGCTTTTCGAGGTGAGTACGGCGCGGTTGGGTAACGCCGTTCAAAAGCGTTTTATAATTGTTTTAACTTTTTAATATCTTTAAATAAAAATTAAGTTGAAAATAAATTTTAAAAATAAAAATATATTATTTTAATATATTTTAAATTAAAAAATTACTTTAAAAAATATTTCCTATCACAGCCAAACGCCACACTACCTCCGATAATTGATGGCTGACACGTGTTGGATAATTATTGCGTGGCGAGGGTTCTGCTTGTAGATTCCGTACCTTTTCTGGACCGAGAAATGAGAAAATGTCGGCATGGGCCTACATATAACTCTTCCCTTTTTTCTGTTCAAGGCTCAAAGCCCGCCATAGATCAAGTTCTTAAATCTAGCGCAGACGATGGCCCACCCATTTTGCCAATGTATTCTTGTTCAAAAACCCGCTGTTACGATTTTAGGAAGACAAAATTACCCTTCTACAGGGCATCCACGGGGCACTTTACCCTTTAACACATGAATAGATATGGAAAACATAACTCTTCTCATGGAATTTTGATGTTCAAATTGACTAATTAGTGATATTTTATTTATTAGTTTATAATATTTATTTAAATAAATAAATAAATAAAAATAAAAAAGTGAAATACTAAGTAAAGATATATAGAAATATTAATTATTAATTTTAATTTTTTTAATTGCATCTATTTTTTGTTTAAGGTGAGCTTCAAAGAATAATTCATATGATCTCATTAATTACTCCCTTAATATCATAAAATCTCTTAACTCTACCTTTCTAAAATAAGGATTATTAACTAGTAATTGGTTCGATGCTACATTACATGTCTAATTAAATTTGTTCAAGCATTATTAATATGTTTTTTAGTTAAAAAAAGTTAAACTATATAGAGGCTAACTTAATATAATTTAATTGATTTGGTAAATCCAAATTAAAACAGCCTAAATGACCAATAAAAATAATGTGTGGCTAAAAAAATTCAAGATATCATATTTTTAAAAAAAATATATTAAAATAATAATATATTAATTTGACTCTCATGCAATTATGATATTTTAAAATATATTATTTTGTATTTTAAAAATATATTAAAACATCATATTTCGATCATAAGATTTAAGAGAGGAGACATAAAGTAACCAAAAACAAGAAAGGAGATAAAAATAGTTCTACCAAACACATGAGGACCATAAAAAAAAAAAAGATTCAAGTACAATGTCAACAGCTTATTTTCAAGAAAAGAATTTAATACAGGTGAGTTTGTTTTTCAAACATGCCATAAAAAAAAAAATTAGAATCCATTGATTTTTTTATCCAATTTTTTTATAGATTTTTAAATTAATTAAATAGTTTTTTTAAGGTTGATAATAAGTTTATTAAAGTTTTTGAGATTTTTTAAGTAAAAATAAGTTAAAAATTTAATTTTTTGAAACCTGAAACTCATATCCAATCTTTAATTACCGTAGTTGATCTAAAAATATATCAGTGGAGAACACATTATGTGTCAACAAAGACAATATATCATAATTATATATTTTTAAAAAAAATCTTGAATAAATGGTATATTATCCACTTTTTTAACATAAAAAAATTAACTTGATGGGCCTAGGCCTTTTCTTTTTATGTTAGGCATGTTGGTCTTGTAAATTTTAATTGATTTTGTTTTTAAAACTATTTTTTAATTAATAAGCTTTTATGTATATATATATTGTTTAGTTTAATTTTTTTTCATATAGTAATTAATTTTTTGGATGGTTATAATTTCATAACGTCCTAAAAAAGTTATCTTAATTTACTTTAATTTTTTTTATTAAATTTTAGATAAATAAATTATATTTTAACTATGCATTTATAAGATTAAAAATAATATTTACTCTACAACTAAAACTAACTTTCAAGATAAATACAAAAAATCATGTAAAAATAAATAAAAACACCTGCAATAAACTTTCAAGATTAATTTTTACTTTTAATGGTTTGCATAAAGCAAAGATTATCTTTTAGCAGATCAATGAATATGAAAAAAAAATAGTGGGTAGATTTCCATCACCTTTTTATTCTTCGACGTGAAAGTATGGAAAATCATGACTTGAATTTCAGAGATGGAAAAAACAATTAACAAATTACATGCCCATTGGTCAAATATCAAGTCGAGGAATTAGAGGAAGAACTGGAACAGGTGAACAGGGAGGGTGCTTAACTTGCTTCACATCTAGAGACAAAAAGGAAGCAAAAGATGAAGCGTCGAGGTGGTCATCATCACCCTTTACAGGATGCATCAAGGTCCAATGATGATATTGAATCTGATTTGTGACGACGATACCTTTTTCAAGGATCCATTTTGTGATTCGAGATTGATTATTGTCAGCTGCCGAATCATGTTTTGGCTTCCAAGTTCATACACACACGCCATGATCAACCAATATTCTCTCACTGTCCACCAGCTTAAGCTCGATCACCAAATTATACTCATCCGGTGGCTGAATTTCATGAGTTATTTACCTTATAAAATTAATGGAATTTGAGAGCCAGAAACCTGTGTTTTTATGGTCTTATATATCTTCCGTATATGTCATCAAAGTGGAAACAATCTACAGCTCGCCTTTAAGTAATTTGCGGGTTGAAGTATGCATATTTCATATTGTAATAGTTTTTGTGGATATTTTTATTTTATAAAAGATATTTTTAGTTAAAATAGATTTAATATTTATATATATTTAGTTAAAATTGTGATTAAAATTAAAATTAAATAAAAAATTAATTTAATGTGTTTAGTTAATAATAATTTTCAAATTGAGATTGTAGAATAATTTTAAAAAATATATATTGATATTGATGGTTTTTAATTTAAATATTATAGATTTAATTATTATTATTACATCATGAAATAAATAGTACTTTATATAAAATATTTTTTATTATTTCATTAAATTATCTACAATTCAATTACGTATGAAATATATCTGATAAGGACTACAGTTTTCTTGATTTTTTAAATGCATAACAACATCAGGTAAAATATTATAATGAATAGAATTAAAATTGAAATTGTGATTTTTGTCTAATTTATCATTAGTGTCATTGAATAATATTAAATACTAATTTTTAAATAAAATATAATTAAAAATAAAAAATAAAAAAAAATTATTTTATTTTACTAAATTAAATTAGACCGTATTTAATATATTTAACTTTGAAACAAATCTAATCCAATTAAAATAATAAAAAATAATTTTATTATTCCCGTTAACAATAAAAAGAATGATTCACTCTCAACGTAAGCAACCCTTGGGTACTTTTTTTCACATTGCGTTGTGAACACGGTAAATAATTTGATTCATGAATAGTAAATGTTGTTATTTTCTTTACCAAATGTTTGGCCCCTGTTTTTTGCTTTAAACGTAAACACTACCTCGTAAACAAACAGTGTCAGTCTGGCTGCACATCTTCAGCTCTTGCGGAGATGAAATTAGGAAGATGAGGGAGGCAAACAGGTAGGTATTGCTCATCTCCAGGAGGGCAGAAAACAAAGAGCACAGATTTATAGAATATATATGAATCTCAAGACACATTCCACTAATGTTTTAGGTCGCTACACTGACACAGATCAAGACACAGTTGCCTGTGGAATCTCCTAAGAAATGTCCCATATAAAATCAATGAAAAGGATCCCATCTGTAGCCGAAGAAGTTCATCACACATTGCAGTGGAATTGGCAGCCCCAAAAACTAATAAAACATGACTAACACAACTAGACTATGACAGCAGCAACACAAATGAAACACAACATGCCTTATATATATATATAGGTGGTGCAATATTGACATTATTCGAAAAAAAATCCGTATTTTTAAAAAATCAAAGGTTGATTACTCAAATAGGTAAAGTAAAAGATTAAGAACTCAAATGTAATAAAAATCAAAGATTGAGCACTTAAATTGTAGCTTTATTATCTAGCTTTGAGAGATTGTATTTTAAAATAATATTGGTGCAGCTAATTTTATTTTTAATCAAATAATAATTTGTTTTACCTTGACATGGTCTCCCAAAAAAATAATCTTACATATCATACGTGGCAGTACCAGAATCAATATAAAATCCCCATAAGCTTTATAACAGAAAAGATTAACAAATTATTATTAATTAAAAAAACTAAAACTCGATAGACCTTTTCTTTCACCATGGATTCGCACGGCAAAGTTATCATTTCACTCTCAACAACACAGAACTTATAATTTGGTTTAAAGAGTAAAATAATTTTTTTCATGAGATTAAATTGTTATTTTAAAGTTTACAATGGTAAATTTATCTAGGATCCTTTTAGTTGCATGGTAAAATTATTAAACTACCCTTAAAAAGCTAAATTAATTGGACACAGTGGTGAGGGGCTTTCAGGCATTTCAAGATTTTTTGCACTGTAAGATACCCAAATTACTTTTAAAACTAAATTTTCTTAAATTAAAGTGAAGTGTATAGTTTTGTCATTTCATATAAATTTTTTTTGTAATTGGCAAATTGACTTTACAGGCATTTAAATCTATTAATAAAAAAAATTATTTTAATTAATAAATTATTAGTATGTGTGTTGCCTCCTGACAATTGAACACCACATTTCAAGATGACATTCAAAACATCATGCCATCTCCTTCACGGTTGTAAGGCGTGTGTCGTCTCCCCTATAAGATGGAGCTCTAACAATGATTTTTATTTTTCTCATCTTTTCTTTTTCTTTAACCTTGAAAAAAAACACTATATTCAAAAAATTCAAAAAAATATGCGTTCGTTTGTTAATTTTATCATATTTAAGAAATACTTTGCGTGGATCCATATCATCACAAAGTATATTACTAAAAGAAACTTTGTTCTGTCTACGATAAGAGCTCTATTCTTTTTGGCCATCTATTTTTCATGACATGCCACCTTAGCTTCATTGTTTTGATTCCGTTGTCTTCCATTTTGAGTTTGCTGGATTGTGGCTTCTGATGATAAGATCTATACTTTGCTGTAGGTTATTTTCACATAGTTTATCCACTTATGTTATTTTGGAACTGCGCTGAAAGTTTTTCTTAGTGAAAATCTTTAAAATCCTGACAAGTTATTTTATGGGAATATTGGCCTTGAAATCAGTAAACTCTTTACAGTTCACGGTATAGGAATCAGATCAAAGTATCCAACTGGACCAATCCATGATAACTATGCTTACATTTATGTTTGCTTCTGATTCTAATCAACACTGCTGCTGCAATTCTCAGTTCTTGTATTGCAAGAAGAATATTCTCTGGGCTGCCCTTATTTCCAATTCTGTATGTTCAGACAAACTCTACGCTGATTTGGATTAGTTCTATTTAAGAAAACTCTCTCTACTGAGGCGACTCTACCTCTATCCTCTACCTTTAGTTTAAAGGCATGGAGAGTTTTCTCTACTAATCTGATCTATTGAGCTGTTGGCTTCTGTAGATCATGCTAAATCTCAGTAACTTCCTTCGACAACATTCAACCTGACTCCCTTGCTAGCATTGCTTTATTCAGCTCATTTGGATTTATCAACTTTGTTTAATTAACGCAGCTTTGTATCTGCTTAAGCACTTGTTATGCAAGCTTCACAAACTCCTTGATTTTCACTCAAAAATACTATTGCTTAGCCACTGCATTCATTGCCTTTTAGTGCAGCTAGACTTAGTTTGCATCCAAGGAAAGTTCTTCCCTTTTTTTTCTTGCTGTGCGATTCAAAGTTTATCAGTTCGTGATTGCCATGAAACCCCGCAGGGGCAAGCGGGCAATCCACCTCCTAAATATTGTAAAAAGTCTTAAGATTTAATAATATATGTTCTAGCCGATTGCTTGCACGTTCTCACCATTCCTTTTAATTTTTTATACCTAATCTTACTAGCTAGATATGTTATATATTGACCACTTTGTATAAACGATTGTTTTTAACATCAAAAGCTTTATTTAAAAATAATACTTGTATTAAAAAAAGCTCGAATACCCAATTTGCTAATTGGATATATTTTTAATAGTGATCAATTCATCTTATAATTTGTTTGGCATTAAAAGATTTATATAGGAATAATAATTGTAAAATAACTTGATTTTTAATAAAATATTAATATTAATTTTTTCAACAGTGATAATGTCAACTAAAAAAAACTCCCAAATCCTATACGGTAATATCAAAAAAAGAAAAAAGAGCATCAACTTAGGAACAAAATATTTTCTTGGAATCTAGGTCCCCATTAGCAGACAGACAAAACAACTCGTCATTTCCAAACCTAAATTATTCCAATGTTAAAGGATCATATTTGAAAAAAAATGAAGAACTAAAATGTAAAATTCTAAAGGAAAAAAAAAAAGAACCATTTGGGTAACTTTTGTAATCTATAACGATCACTCTCGCGGGTTATAGTGACTTCAGTAGAGATTTAGTTTTTTTTTTTTAATTCTCTAATTTTCATCCCTTTATCAGCATTGGGCGGACTTTAGAGGCTCTTTGCCTTTGGCAATGATAGGCCCACTAGCATTAACATACAGGTCTAACAATGCTTTACACAAGAGTTCTTTTAAGGGTTTTTTTCCCCCCTAGGTTAGCATAATAAATTTAAAAATCTAAGGGAGCAATACCATATAAAAAAAATAATGAAATAGAATAGTTTAATTTTGTTGCACTTTAAAAGCATAAAATATATTTAATATCATGTTTCTAAAATGCAACTATATGTTACACTTTACAAGCGCGATATCAATTAAAATTTAAATAGATCAAACACCAGTAAAACAAACAGTCACTCTCTCTTTCATGAAAAAACCTACTGATGCCTTCACTTCTATCTTAAAAACCTCATTAATCCCTGAGATTTTGCCCTTATTAAAACAATTAAAAATCAAACATATCTTGGTCTCTAAGCATCATTTGATATTTTTATATTGAAAATCCATTGTTTTTTTTGTTGTCACCATTGTTATCACCACCACCCCAGCCCTTCCTTTAGTCCTATAAATAAAGTAAATATAACGGTTTGGTAAGAATCAAATAATTGTTTAGGATAAATATAGGGTTTGTTGAATCAATGATAAATTAGTTAAGAATATAATTAATTAGAGTTTATTTGATATAGTTGAACATGAAAATAACTTGAATTAATTTTTTCAACTAATTATGTATTGTGTTTAATTTAGGTTCGATTATCGAATTAAAGATTTTATGTATATTATTGGAATCAACTAATAATGTAGTTAAATGTGCATACATGTTCATGCAGTAGAGCACAAACATGGTTGAATTATGATGGATTACATGTTTCATTAAGTTGTTAATAAGTTGATAAATTTAGTATTTTCGTTGAATTATATTAATTTGCTATAAATATGTGTTTGATTTAATCCTATTAAGCATTAAAATATCAATTGATAATGTATCATGAACTATATTTAATTTTTTTATTAAATTTGCTTTAACGTTAAAGTTTGGGGATTTGATTGAATTTATTATGAATTTTACAAATTAAAATTAATGTAATGCAATTCAATTAAAATTACATTAAATTGACTATAATTTGAATTTTTTTACAAAATATCTATTATCATATTTATGCTATATCATTACGATAGCAATATTGTTCCTGGAGGGAATAATAATATTACATATAATGACAGGATCAATTTGTTATTAATTGGTAATTTAAGCATGTGATATCTAAAAATTAAATAAATTATTTGTCATGGACTTTAGTGAAATTATAATAATATTAATGTTGAAATAACTTAAAGGTATCAAATTGATAAACAATATCTTGTAGTGTATAATTATAATTTTAAAACAATGAATAATTTTTTCATTCAAAATGGTTTAAACATGGTGATATTATATGTAAGTAGTTGATTAAAACTTGTGTATATTCCAACTTCTAATGGTTTTTAAAATTTAGCTGATAAAAATAAAAATAGTTTATTATTAGATAATTTGATATAAACAATAAATAATACTATATTTTATAATTTCTTTGTTGAGCAACATAAATTTTACCACTCAAAGTCCAATAACAATAAAAATGATGTTGATGTTAAAGTTGATAACACATCCACAATTATGGCGGCAAGGAAAAAATAATTTATTTTTAGGTAAATATCCCATCAATCCAAATATTATATTTAAAAAATAAAAAATCAATTCATTTTTTTTGATATCATTATTATTATTTTCATATTATTTCTTTAAAGATTTTTTTTGAAAAAAGATAGAATAAGTATTTTGTAAAAATTAATTTTAATATTAAATTTTTTATTTTTAAAATTATATATTAAAAAGGTTGACATCTTATTTATTTCTATAGTATTTTTAGATATTGAATTCCATTTAGAATTTAATTATTATCACTTAAAAGATTTCAAATATAAAATTTCATTAAAATATTTAATATTGAATTCAATTTAGAGAGTTTAAACATATATTAATAATTTTTATTTTTTTAATAGCATAATAATTTTTTTAAAATAAAGTTTTTAGAAAATAACACAATTCAAAACAGGAAAATAAAAATAGCATAATTTGTTTTTTTAAATCACAGTTATCATACCAAAAGTTTTTCATCACGTGCTATTTCACTATTTATTAACAGGTTTTGTCTGCTATAGACATGATTACTTTGTCCTACAAAAGACGCTCCTCTGTCCTAAAAAGTAGTATCCCAGACATAGGTTCCACGAGGTCGTGCCCCCATCCTCGAGGTTTCCTTTAAACTGAATAATTTTAGACAAATGAGCTCCCCTCCCCCCTCATGCTCCACGAGCACCCGCCTAGTGCCCTCCTCTTTCTGAGTTAAGACCTTGAAATTTCTGAATATTATATTAGATGCCTTATAATCCCATTCCAGTCATCGGCCACTGGATGTATTGCTAGATTCCAATATATTGCATTCCCTACTCGACAAAATTCAGCTTACAAACAAGTGGACTGCCAATTGGGTCCAGAGCCCAAGATATCACTAAATTTCTCGTTGTTATTATGTTGGTAATTATTTTTTAAGTATTTTTTTATTTAAAAATAAATTAAAATAATATGTTTTATATTTTTAAAAAAATTATTTTTACATTAAAACATTAAAATAATATAAAAATATTAATTTAAAATAAAAAAAATTATTTTTAAAATGTAAAAACAAACTGTTTTGAACCATATTGGCTTATAACATTTTTTTTTTTAATATTAATATCTACACCAGTTTATGAATATGTTAACTAATCTTAAAGATTTTAAAGTTAATAATTAAATAAGTTTTTAATCATTTTAAAATTTATATATCTTAAACTAGTAATTTTTTAAAAAATAAATTTAAAACTTGATGAATTAAATTATATCTATCGAAATTATACTAGCTTATAACATATGGTTAACTCTTGTACCGGCTGCGCTACTTCCCCTAAAATATATGCATCAATTTGATGTTTTTTAAAGGAAGAAAAACAGCTACTTCCTCTAAATTATTCTTAATTTCTCGAGTGAAGAAAGCTCTCTCCATGCTAGCTAATATTTTGTTAATTTAGTTTGGCGTGATTATTTTGGAGTTTGGTATGAGCTGGAACTATTCCCTTTCCCTCCTCTCCCTGGAAAGGAGAAAGAAAAGGTGCACGTTTTCATTCTGGAGGATTTGGTCGATTATTCTGTCCATTAACAAGCTGGGCACTTGTTAATTAATGGACATGATTCAGAGAGGGCACATGGGTTTTTTTATTATTATTATTTCACTTTCTCACAGACCAATCAAATCAATCGGTAGAAAAGTAGCTGCCATGGCCTCATGGAAAGCAGTGCTGACAATTATGGCAAGTTCGGGCATGCCATCTCTTAGATTACTTTTTCCTCGGGGCATTTAGTAATTGTGTTGCTTTCTTCAAATAGCCTTTCACGTCCCAGTGCTGGAGAATATTCCCATGGATTCGAGCGATCGATCTGGACATGCCATGCGATGTTATTTTCTTGGCATCTAAAACTAGCTAGTGGATGCGCATTATTGTGCTTCAGGTTTATTTATAATGTAAAACATATTTTAATTAAATTAAAAACTCAAAATCAAATGAATTTATTTTTGTTAAGTAATGGTCTTTTTTTTTCATACAATATTAAAGATAGAAAACAAGTGAATTGAATTTTTTTATATAAATATATATCATTAATGGTTAGAATTTAATCATTCAAGAGTTTTTTTTTTGATAATTTTCTCTCATATCAATTAAAATCTAGGAATAAAAAAAACTTGGATTTAGATGGTCAAAATATTAAAAAAATATGAAATACTATTTAAACTTGAATGACTGAATTAAAGTTTTTGTTCCTTAAGAGTAGTGTAAATGGACAAAGTTCTCTTTTTAATGTTAATTTTCATCCTTAGTTTTTCAAATTTATAAAAAATAATTTTAAATTTAATTTTTTAAAATCAGTTATTAATCTAACAAAGGAATATTTTATAACGCATCAGGTATGCAAGGGCATATAAATCAAAATAGAACATAATACATATAATTTTATAATCAGAACTTGCAATGATAAAATTAAAAAAATAAAAGTTAATGATTAAAGCCCATAATAAAAAACAATGAAGGACTTATAAAAGAAAAAACAGTCATAAAAAAAGAAAATATGAAAGGATGATTAAATTTTATATAATAAAAGTATAAAAACACAACGTTTTGAGAACGTCAAGATTAACATTTGAAGATATGAAATTAAATAATACCAAAAAAAATTCAAAATTTTATAGAACAAGGATTTCACCGTAAAACAAATCACGTCCTTAATAGCAGTCATGCACAACGATCTGAAAACGTCAAGATTAACATTTTAAGATTTTAAAAATTATGAAAATTGGAGTGACCACAAAGGCTAAAAAATAATCTACAGACACAAACATATGGGTGGGACCTGCCAAGATTGATTGAAGGGTATGGAAGGGCAGGAATCCAATGGGTAAATAAAGCAGGAAGTGGGTGTGGATTCATATTCCATGAAACCTGGACACGAGGTAATGTTCTAAATGTGACATGCGATCTGCTGTGGTAAATAATATGCGACAACGAAAGAGAGCTTTCGGCCTGACATCACCACATTTTTTAATGCACGAATGACTGCAGACAGCAAGCCTCTGGCCCATCCGATGCCGTGCCCAAGATTGCATGTGATAAAAAACGTGAACTGTAGTAAATTCGCCGGGGGTCATTGGGCTGCAGATACAGAATGTTGCTGGGTTCCAAACAAGGGAAAGGACAGGTAAAGAGTAATTTTTTTTTTTTTTTTGAGATGTAGCTGACAAAAATATGACCGATCACGTTCTTCCGGTATCTTGGCCCCTCTCCAATAATGAACCCATCGCTCTTGCCTCTTCGCAAGCGAATCGTTCGTACACCCAGAGGAACTCTCTTTTTTATCCCCTTTTTTTTTAATTCGCCGGCCCTTCTCTGCCACTTGCTTGACTGTACCGACGTGAGAAAAGAATGTTGTAAATTGACCGGTTTAAATGCGAATCGAAAAATGTCTACATCGCTAAGAATGAAATTTAATACCTTTAACTAGGCAGCATTTTTATATCTTTTTTGCTGTTAATGTAAAGCATGTTGGTGTTGGTACTGTGGTTGTGATTATTTTTTAAAATATATTTTATTTAAAAATATATTAAAATAATACTTTTTTTTAAATTAACACATCAAAGTAATCTAAAAATATAAAAAAATTAATTTTTAAAAAATATTTTTAAAACACAAAAATAATGTTTTTTTAGAAAGGAGGTAGAGTTTCAATTAGCTACTAATTAACAGCTAGCTATAAATTTCTAGAAATTACAGCCTTAGTTACATGTTAATATTGGAAGATTTAAACTACAAGGATTGAAGTGTAACATTACTAAATGTATAGGGGTTAAAATATAGTTTGTCTCACATGATTTAATGTTGGTCATTTGTGTCTCTCCGCTTTTGACTTTGCTTCAGCGGAATGATTTGCTGGCCTCTCTAAAACACGTGTTCATTAAAATAATATTTGACAGAAACATGGCTTATCGTTACCGATGAAACCTGTCTGAATCTTGACGCCACTTGCCGAGTTATGGTTACCGGCACCAAGAATCAAAGACGGAATTGCTCTTGATTTCCACATCACTAGTAGCTTGGTATTCGAATCCTATAAGAGATTAGAAAAAAACCTCTTTTAAAAATATTAATTTGAATATGAATGGGTGAGAAAATAGTTGATTATTCGACTTTTAGCTATTGATATTACTAATTTTATCTATATAAAAAAATTCATAAAATAAATTAAATTAAAAAGAAGTAAAAAAATTATACGAAGACACTCATCACAGAACACTATTTATTAGAAAAATATTTTTTTTCTATTTGGTTTTTTTCAATTAATGCCTTTTATTTTTTATTTTATCTTTAAATATTGAATTTGCAGGTTGTCTCATTCTCGTAACACAAGTTGTAAATTTAACGAGTTAATTCAATTTTTTTATTATTTTTTTTATTAAACACAAGTTGTAAATTTAACGAGTTAATTTAATTTTTTTATTATTTTTTTAATTGATTTTTTTTCAAATAATGCTTTATATATATATATATATAATTTTATCATTCAATATTTTTTTTTTTTGTATTGAGTTATCCAACTCTCATTATATAGGTCATGAATTTGATCAGTTAGTTTAGTTGATTTGTTTTTTTAATTGATTTTTTTCCTCTAATATTATCCTTTAATATTGATTTGATTGAAAATTAAATTTAATGACTTGTTTTGGTTTGCTTGTTATTAAGTCATCTCAACCTAATGATCCAGAAATTGTGTTTAGCGGCTTAACTCAATCATTTTTGTATTTTTTTAATTAATTAAATTTTTTTCTCAATTTTATAATTCAATACTGGGTTGATTGAGAATTGAGTTATATAATTTGATTTAATTTAATTTTTATAGGGTATCCTGGTCTTAAGACAGAGGTTGTGAGTTTTAGTAGATTAACTCATGTTAAATTGGGTTGTATTTTTTATTTTTTATAAAGTTATCCCAATCTTGTGACTTAGATCATAGGTCCTCCGACATTAATATTTTTATTGGATAATCATATTTTCACGATATATCGCGGGTTTAACGAGTTAACCTAATTGATTTAATTTTTTTTATAATTAATTTTTTTTAACTTGAAAAAAACATTAACAAAACCAGAATAGTTTTTTTACATCAATTTTTTTTTAATAAAACCCACAACATAACGCGAGTCAATTATATGAGCAACTTCCTAAAGAAACTCAAGGGGTTGATATATAAAATCCATCAATGGGATTCATCCACTTGATGGAAACAAATGTTCCAAAAAGTGAAATTTCTGTTAAATTAGCATGGTCTCGAACTAGAAAAATAATCAGGAACTTCAGAGACTGTTGAGCATGAAAGTGAAATCCTTTCCTAATCGTAATACAGACTATTTTATTACATGGGGGTATTGATCTAATGGCATTTCCATTCCATGACAAGGCATCAAAGAACAAGAAGGCCAAGGGAGATTCTTTTCCATATTAAATAAACATCAGTTACCTTGTAGTCCAATAGATTCTTCTAGTTAATTGCTCATTAATTTCAGCATCTTCATGACTCATATAAGGAAAAAAATATAATTTCAGCATTCTTTTCCACTATTGCTTCTGGAAATTAGTCGTGCGTGCAAGCTGATCCGAACACCCCATATAAATAAAAAAAAATAAAAAAATATGTCCACCTGTTAATTGGGAAAAAACCAATGAAAGTCCGTATCAGTTTTGTTAGTTTTTGGTCCTTCTAGGACGATATAAAAAACAATTGTGCCACCGCCACCAACCAAGGTGCCCCATGACAGAGGTAATGGTGTGCATGCCATATATCTACAAAAATTCAAAAAATAAAATAAAAATCAAAGCCTGATTGGTTATAAGGCCATGATTGCTTGACAAATTTCCACTAGGGGTGTTTCCAAATTCCATTATTTTTACATTATTGAAAGCAAATAACCATCTGGGGTCCACTTAAAAAGTTAGCAGCCAGCGCTTTCTTGCTTGACCAGTGTGTTAGAGAAGAAGTGTTTCATTTCTGTAAGTTGAGTGTAGTTGTATTTGTTGGGCAATGGCTCCTGTTGTCCAAGGCCAGCAGGTGGTGCCAGATAACTTGAGGAAACAGCTCGCGGTTGCTGTAAGGAGTGTGCAGTGGAGTTACGCAATTTTCTGGTCACAGTCAACTAGACAGCAAGG
The DNA here is from genome assembly GCF_000495115.2 of Populus euphratica. Taxonomy (NCBI): domain Eukaryota; kingdom Viridiplantae; phylum Streptophyta; class Magnoliopsida; order Malpighiales; family Salicaceae; genus Populus; species Populus euphratica. Next base: position 4,695,310 of record NW_011499846.1, read on the forward strand.
GTACATTACTTGAACTTCTCTTTAAACTTCGAAAGTACTTTTCTTCTTAGAACGATTCGGTGTTGCAATTCTTTTATTATTTCTTAATTTCCATATCTGGGTTTTCACTGATGTGCTCATATGCTGTGTACTTAATGATGAAAATACTATATCCAAGATAAGAACTTTTCTTTCTGGTGATAAACCTTACAACACATACTGCAGCAGCAAATCATAGTAAAAGATTAAGGACTTGCTGCTGCAGTAGATGTTGTAGTGATACAGTATGAAAATTAGGGTTGTAAAAGTTTTCTTCTGTTAAAAAGATAATGCTAGGATAGTTTAAGATTCTTCCTTTCATTTGGGTAACACAATGCAGCCTTGAAAAGTTAATTGAGATGGCTTTTCATACATGTCTCTCCGTGCTTATGCTGAGAAAATACTATGGAATCATGTTCTTTTAGGGTACTGGAATGGGGTGATGGGTACTACAATGGAGACATCAAGACTAGGAAAGTTGAAGCTATGGAGCTTAAAGCTGATAAAATAGGTTTACAGAGAAGTGAGCAATTGAGAGAACTTTACAAGTCTCTCCTAGGAGGTGAGACTGGCCTACAGGCTAAGAGGTCTTCTCCTGCATTGTCTCCAGAGGACCTGTCAGATGAAGAGTGGTATTACTTGGTTTGCATGTCCTTTGTTTTCAATCCTGGTGAAGGGTATTAATCTGCCTTCTACTGATCCGAAGATCTTATTTTCTCTTTCGATAACATATAATAATGCTTTTAGATGGTCGTTCTTCTTTCAAATTGTTGACAGGTTGCCAGGGAGAGCATCAGCTAATAAACAGACTATCTGGTTGTGCAATGCTCAATATGCAGATAGCAAAGTATTCTCTCGCTCTTTACTCGCAAAGGTTGGTTTCCTTGTCAACTTATGTTTCGCATTTAAAGCAAATTTCAACTGATCTAATAGCTGTTATATCTTACATGCCATGAGGGAAATCTGACTTTTGTTTTTCTATGTTATGTTCTCTCTGTGACTGGACCATCACTGCCCTTAGAGCGCATCCATTCAGGTAAGAAGGTCTCTTCGTATATGAATGCATGATGTGAATGCCATGGACACGCTTACACCTGCATGCCTCTGCATTGGCCTTTGCATGGAAGATACTAAATTCTAATGCTATGCAGACACTCACACGTGCATCTCCCTGCATCGACCGTTTCTTTCTGGCCACTTCACATTGTTATGCATTCGTTTTACATGTTACTGAAATAAGATTTGAGTTCATAAGATATGCCAATCTCAAGCCTGCATCTCAAGCCTGCTATATGTTTTCTGAAGAACGAACTTTAACAAGCAATGTTGCACCATGCTGGCATATAATAATTTCCCCCTCTTCTTCAATATTACTATCCACATACTACTTTTCATGCTAAATTAAGGAGAAAGCTATTTACCTTAACGGGGATTTTTTAAAAATATCATTTTACCTGCTTAAAAGTTCAACACCCACAGCCCAATCACATCTGTGTTATCTTTCTGCTCTGACATCCCATGGCCTGTGACTTCAATTTTGCAGACTGTGGTGTGTTTTCCCTATCTCGAGGGAGTAATAGAGCTAGGTGTGACTGAGCTGGTAATTTCCTATCTTGAAAATAGATCAATTACTTTCTAATTCAGAATATATGTATAAACCATAAATGTCATGGAACGGTATATGAAGGCCTTACTTGTGCTCTTGCTTCTCCTTTTGACTTATTTCAAGGTCACAGAAGACCCCGGTCTCATTCAGCATATCAAAGCCTCCTTATTAGACTTCTCAAAGCCTGTTTGCTCTGAGAAATCGTTCTCTGCTGCTCATAACAAGGATGATGATAAAGACCCAATGTCTACCAGGATCAGCCATGAGATAGTTGATACATTGGCTGTGGAGAATCCGTACACCCCAACAAAAGATATAGAATCTGAGCAGGAGGGAATTAACTACTTACATGGAAATGTGTGTGAAGAATTCAACAGGAACTCTCCTGATGATTTCTCAAATGGCTATGAGCACAATCTGGTGACTGAAGACTCCTTCATGCTTGAAGATTTAAAGGAAGGAGCATCTCAAGTTCAAAGCTGGCATTCCATGGATGATGAATTCAGCGATGATGTTAGAGATTCTATGAATTCAAGTGAATGCATATCAGAGGTTTTTGTGAAGCAAGGAAAGGTTCTACCCTCTTCCAAGGGCAAAAGCATATCCCACCTGCAATTGACAGTACTTCAAGAAGGAAACCACACAAAATTGAGCTCCTTAGATCCTGGAGCTGATGATGACTTGCACTACAGAAGAACTGCATTTGTTATTCTGAAAAGCTCAAGTCAGTTGATCGAAAATCCATGTTTCCAAAGTGGTGATTACAAATCTAGTTTTTTTGGTTGGAAGAAAGGAGCAGCTGATGACTATAAACCACGAATACAACAGAAGATGTTGAAAAAGATTTTATTTGTCGCACCTTTGATGCATGGTGGTCACTCTATTAGGTCTGACAAGGAAAATGCAGGAAAATATTGTCTCAAGAATTTGGAAGGCTGTGAAACATGCAAGTTGCATTTTGAATCAGAAAAACAAAAAGAGAATGAAAAATATCTAGCACTCGAGTCAATAGTTGCTTCTATTAATGAGGTAATTACATTGCCTTTGTTGGAAATCATGTTATTATGGAGATTTTGATAGTAACCGGAGATTTCATAATTCTTCAGACTTGTCTTACCTTGAAAAATGTTAATACATTTTTGGAGAAGTGGAAAACAGCCGTCAACCTCTAACTAGATGCATGCTTTACTGGTTTTTTACTAGTTTTTGTAAACAGCCTTCAAAGAATTTACCTCTACCTTTTCTCCTTAACAAATTTTCTGCTAAATTTTGTAAACTGGCTCTGAGATGATATTATTTCTGAGAAGTTCATTATTCTGATCCTTGAATTTCCAAGTCGTCAACCTTAACTAGATGTATGCTCTACTGGTTTTTTACTAGTTTTTGTAAATAGCCTTCAAAGCATTTACCTCTATCTTTCCCTTCAACAAATTTTCTGCTAAATTTTTTAAATTGGCTCTGAGATAATATTATTTCTGAGAAGTTCATTTTCATTATTCTGATCCTTGAATTTCTAATGATGCTGTACATTAAAAAACTTGATCATGCTTGTACAGATTGACAAAGCATCAATCCTCAGCGACACCACTAATTACCCGAGACAGCTTGAGTCAAAAGTAGCAGAACTGGAATCTTGCACAGGCTCGACGGATTATGAGGCAAGATCCAGGAGTTACATGGGCATGGTAGACCGGATATCAGATAACCACGGCATCAAGAAGCCTTGGATAAACAAGAGGAAAGCCCGTGACATTGATGAAGCTGAACTAGAGCTTGATGAGTTTACTCCCAAGAATGGCATGCCCGTAGATTTGAGAGTATGCATGAAAGAGAAGGAGATTCTCATCGAGATGAGATGTCATTACAGGGAGTACATGCTGCTCGATATCTTGGATGAAGCCAACAAACGGCAGTTGGATGTGCTTTCGGTTCATTCATCCACTCTTGATGGCATTTTCACGTTGACCCTGAAATGTAAGGTTTGTGCTGAAGATCAACCCTGTTGCTGCCTTTTCTACATATCTTTTGTTTTTCAGATGCATTAGAAATCCGAAGGTAAGAAATTAGATGTGCAATGACTTCTGATGAGACTAAATATGATGTCTAATATATATTAAAAGCTGAATTTATATTATTACCTTTATAAGAATTATATAGCCTTTAGAAGAAGTCATTGTCATTGAAGTTGTTTCCAGATACATGCACTAATGCCCTTTTTTTGTCGGCAAAATGCTCGATATATACACTAATGCCCTTTTTTCGTCGGCAAAATGCTCAATTCTTGTAACCTTGGTTTCAGTTTAGAGGGGCGGCGCCAGTTTCACCAGAAGGGATGATCAAACAAGCACTTTGGAAAACTGTCGGCAAGACTTGAGTCGTCATTTATCAACTTATCAACTGGCACTTTGAAAGATTTCTCCATTCAGTAGAAATTAGTTCTTGGATTCTCATGTAACATGCAGCAGTAACTGCATGAACTCGTAATTGCATATCTTCAATGTCCTTCTTAACCTTTTCTCCATTATCAAATGTTCAACTGCAGTGCTAGCCAATTAGCTCAACTAGTGACTTGATAGGAGTGATGAGGAATATATCTACCATTTTGAATCTCTTTTCAATCAAGTGCTGTTTTGAAAGATACTTTCTCTTTGTGCGCTGCTGCTTGTTTCTTCAGGTCCATCACAAGTCGTAAAGAATTTGAAAAGCCTGCCAAATCCGAGTGATTCTTACCCCAAATCACACTCAAAGAAATCTCGTTGCAACAAAATTTTCAATGTCAACGGAAATCTTAGTATCAAAGAACTATCCATCCGAGTGACGAGGAATATATTATTTTTTAATATATATTTTTAAGTTTAGTTTTTAACTTAATAATTTAAATTGTCATGTAAGGTTATAAAATATAATTTATATTATTTTAAATATATTTTTTAAAAAATAAAATTTTTTTAGACTTGAAACTTACATGTTAATATTATTTTATATTTAATTTTTATTAAATAAATAGAGGTGGTAGGATTCGAATTCATGATCACTTAATCATCAAGATTTTGATACTATATTAAAGAACCATTTTAACTAAATAACTTAAATTATTAAATAAAATTTTAGAATATAATTTATATTATTCTCTACACTTGATTTAAAATGTATTAGTGTTATACATAAAACCTTTGACTAATGCTATAATTAGAATTCTTAAGTAAGCTAAAACTGAATACATCTTAGATATACTATAAAACAGGATGTAATTAACCTATAAAAGATCCATAAACTGTAACAATATGCCTGTATTAAAATATGATGCAATGTACACTCTCATGCTTGGAGAGGAAGGTCATGATTTCAAGGGTGAAGAAAAGCATATTCCGCCACTCATTTATAGAAAAATCAGAGTGGGGTTTGGGTTTAGAATGACTAATTGCATTGTCTTTTCTGACACTAATCTGTAGATGTCATAAAGAAACATTATGATGTTGTTTTCATGGAATTTAAGGCAATCCTGCAATTTATTTCTCAACTAATTGACTTTGAAGGCATAAGTTGGATATCCTGATGACCTGGCAAGAACAAATCCATTAAAACAAAGAAAAAATTCTAGATTCTTTTGGAGTTGGCTATTATTATATCTCCATTTATTCACAGGCACATAAATACAAGAATTATATAATACACAAACACATAATTTGGAAGTTGAAACTCCAACTGTACAACCTCAGGTCAATGCTCTCAAACCCGACTAATCCTTGTTTTGTTTTCTTCTTCCCCTTTAACTCGAAATCCTTCAAGACAAACCATTCATTAACTTAGAGCTTAAGAGTTAAGAAATGCGATTTCTAGAGATTTCTGACATAAACCACGAACTTTAATAGCTTAACTTTTTAAAGAATGAAGATTACAAACAATATGACCAAATACACGGGGAAAATTTGAAATTGGATTTTCCAGCCATGACTTTCAGAGAGTAATACGAGCAAAATGCTTAACAGTGCAGCCAACCTTCTCAAACTTCCCTCTCTCGCTGCTCTCTATAAACTCCAAATAATCCGAACAAACAAATGGCTCATAGATCCTCACGTTTCCTTCTCCTACTACTTCACTTGGTGCCAAGATTACCTTCTCATCCTCAAAACACCAAGAAAAGGCTAGATAAAGACGGTTACCTGGTTTCTTCAAAAATGATTCGGTGTTCTGATGATCTTAATTTGTTGTTGCTCCAAGCTGGCAATATATTTCCTATGTATGTACATGTTTACCACCAAAGTTTGCTCACATGGACTTGTATCCATCAATTTCCCTTCCTTTAGATTTCACCTGCAGTCCACCAACTTCATCTTGGTATACAATGGTCACACAGCTCATGTATGCATTCCAAGTCCCTCAACCTCGTCTATCAAACTTTCGGAGGTGTGTGGTTTACAATCCTCAGATAACCATGGCAATTCCTGAATTCTGATTCACATCACTTCTTGTCAAAACCCTCTCCCAGGCCAAATTTAGTGACTTTAGTTAGTGTAATCGGTACTTCATGTTTATTTAGCTGTAAAAAAAATTAAGGTTATCTCTTGGTTTTGTGATTCAATGTGGTTTCGAGCTTGAAGTTCAGGTCTTGACTGTTTTACTTGGGTTATATTTAGCTTCTGATGGCGTTGCTCTTACATTATATGATCAAGTAGAACATAAAGATGATGCTGTGTTGTGGAGTGCGATGGCTTCGATTTTTGTTAAGAATGGGAAGTATAGGGAAGTTATTGATTGCTTCAGGAGAAATGCTGAGTTACAGTGTGGGGGCTAAGGATGTTAGTGCTTTAGTCCTGTCCTTTGCCCGCTTGAACTGATCTCGGTGAGTTGTGATTAGGGAGAGAGATTAATAGGCTGCTGATAAAGAGTGTTTTGCATCCTATGATTGTCTACACGTTATTTCCAATTCATCAATCTCACACCCTATGCATCAAATGGTTCATAATTGTCAAGGGACGACAGTTAAGTGGCTGTTTTTTATATACCCTGGTTGTTTAATTCATGGTGCCAGTCTTCTCGTAGAGCAAAACTTAAAAATCTACTTGTTACCTATCACACAAAATATAAATTTGGTTAAGTTGGAGAGCAGGCAATCGAACTTTGAAGTTAATTAAACCGTATGCTGGGTAAGAAGACCTCTGGAAGTTCAATGTTAGACCGCAGATGTAAAGTTTGAACCGTGATAGGCTATAGTTTCACTCTGCTCCCAAGCTACAAAGTACTGCTCATCATAACAGCCATCGTATAGAAATCTTTGTAACTCAAAATTTCATTGCTTCGAGGCCCATTGATTCTGAGATTCATTTAAAACAGCTTTGGTTACTTATTTACATTGAATTCCTTCTTCGTGAACTACGTAACTTAATTAATTTAATGCATATGTTGCATTAAAAGAGCTTTGAAACTGCCACTGTTACTAATTCTTGCACCAAATGCAGCAGCAGGAGCATCTTCTTATGAAAGCACACGGTGGTTTCTCTCTATTGGACAAGTACATACAGATGCAATCCCACACCAACACTCACAAAGGGAGTACCAATACACAGATGAAAAGAGGAATCCTTGAAGTACTTCTTGTTCATGCTAAAGGCATGAAACACACAAATCTCATCGGTAACTCTCTCTCTCCGGGCTATATATAGACCACATAAAGTGTGATGTTTACTAGTGGTTCTGTATGCCGCCGCACCCGCTAAAGTTTTTTGTATATGCCTTCTTTCATTTTGACCTGATTTGAGCCCATTAAGATTTCAGTTTCGCCTTGGTTACAGGTCCACCAATCTATCATGTCATCATACAATGTGGATCTCTCGTGCACAAAAGCAAAGCATCATCAGGTTCACACCCTGCCTTTCAATTTACTAGGTTGATAGCTTGAGCTCCTACGGCTAGTTTGTTCAAGTACCTCAGTAACTCAGTTTCATGACTCAGGCAAAGATGAAAAAACATGGTGGAATGAGAAATTCAGTTTTGACTTCCCATTAACTGATTGGAAACAGTTGACCCATCTAAAATTCAGAATCATGGACCAGGAATTCTTCACTGATGGTGGATTTGTCGGTGAAACCATGTAACGTCTAGAAGTCATTCTCGCCCTTATTTTTTTCTAGAAGCTTAATATTGCATGATTTTTTGTTTTTCTTTTTGTTTTATCTAAAAAATTTCACGCTCCTTGCCCTTTAGGGGATCATTCTGAGGAATGATAGATAAGATTTGTCGCGGAAATTATGCCAGGGTGGTTTTATAGCCCCCAAAAGTAATGGCAACGAGGAATTTCATCAAATAATATTTTCTCGTGGGTGTAGTGATATTACAGAGACTTGTCTCAATCCACTGACCAGTTTGTCTTCTTATGATTTTATTTTGATGTTGTTTTTAATTTACGTGTTATCTGTGATTTAGAATTTACCTTGGAGGAATAATAGATGAGGGGATTAACAGAGGAATTCTAGAAATGATGCCAGCTCCATATAATGTGTTGCTTGAAGATGACACCTACAAAGGAGAGATAAAGATTGGACTCAAATTCGTTGCCAACGTAAGCAAACATTGTTATTTGACATCCTTTAGTTTCTATTGTAGGCATTAGTCGATTATATCACTGAAATTACTTAAAATCACCGTTTTTTGCAGACAGAAGTGCTCCCAGAGAGGACATTCCTTGCACAGGTGAATGAACCAAGACAACTGATATGCCGATCCATTATAAATCTCTGGAAATTCTCATGGTGGAAGTTGTGGCTTTATCATAGTCAGAGGAGTACTAAAAATAAGACAGGGGAGGAATAAGATGGATCATAATCCTGAATTGTCGTCCTAGGAATAACTTGGTTGCGAAACGAGTAAGATGAATTGAAACTGTGGGATTTGGATCATATTTCGGTTATCAATTTGGGAAATGTTTCCCTGCTTGAAATTCATTTCGAAAATTATCAGATTCTGTTCCTCATTGTAGCTGCCATATATTGATTCATAAGCGAGCAACGTCAGGTTTCAGGGTTCTCTCTTCTTCTTGTTTTTTGCTTAGGAACCCTTTCTTCTATTTTTTTTTTCCTGGTAATTTTGTATGGACAGGTAGGCTACTTGTCTTGCATCTTAAAAGTAAGTTCGTGCGTTTGCTTAATAAAGAAATATTTGACCTGATAATATTGTGATTATATTTATTTGCAATCCCCATGACACATTCATGGGCCAAATTAAAAGAACATGCAACACATTTGCGAAATGGTATGCACGTCTGTCTCGGGAGTGAAGACCCATCCAAGGATTTCTGTGTTTCGTCTAAATAATTTTTTGAGGAAATGGGTTTCATTACAGATTGGCATGAGTTTTCATTTGGACTGATAGGGAGAGTTCTTCAGTTATTTACGAAGGCTAATGTATTCCACATGTCTTATAAGCTAACCCCCGACCAAGCTAACAACTATTCTAACGTATCCAACCAAGAGTTGCATGTTCTTCTTCTTCTTCTATGTTTTTTTTTTTTTAATTTTAAGAAATAAAGTTCAGTTATTTGTGTACTAATAATTCCCAGGTTTTAAATTGGCTATTGAATTGATGATGAAAGTGCTGTCAAGTTTCATTTCCAATTTGACTTTCTGGTCCTACCACCATGGAGAAACAAAGAGAGATTCTCGAGTGTGAGGATGAAGCATGTTGTAGGATTAAACGTTCATCAACCAAAAGAAATATAGAATTTAGGTTTCGGATATTATAAGCTTTCAAATTTTTATGTAGCCAAAATTGGTGGTGGGGAAATATTAAACATCGATTTTAGGTGATGGAAACTCTGCCAGCATCTCATGGCTTCTAGCTTCTAGCTCACATGCAGATTTATAATCCCTGCCACCCAAAATGATGAAAGAACAAGCTGTCCTTTCTTCTTCTTCCCTTCCCTTCTCCTTTTCTTTTCTTTTTTAATTAAATGAACGAATTGTCTTGCATGGTCATATGATTTTTTCTTCCCTCACTCTTTACATTTGTTAAATGTTTTATATTGACAAAATTAAGAAAAAAAATGCCGGAACATGATGGTACAAAACTAAACAAAATAAAAATCATTTTTCAAATAAAAAAAAAAACGTTGAGTTGTTCTAGGCCTAGACAGCCCTGCTGCTAGCCCCCTTAACTACCAAAATGATTGGTAGAGAGGCCTGGCCGCCCATTTAGGCTACTAGGCCAAGTGGCCGCCCACCAACCCATTCTTCTTTTCCTCTCTCTGTCTTTTTCTCTCACTTCTTTCCTCGGCACTGGTAATTTCATGTGTAGCGTACATAATTCTTCTATCTCGCACGTATAAAATTATTGTGGGATAAACGTTGTATTCTATTATCGATAGCTCTCTTTTTGCTACGCCTTCCAGACATCTATGCCAACAAAAATAAATATATCAGGTCACGCTATCACAGTAACTTCTTCTCCAGTCACTTCCAAGAACTCATGGCAACTCACACGGACAGCTGAGCCACCTTGGCTGGCCAATGATGTGATTTTCTTTTCTATAAAGAAATTTCATGAATTAATGCTCCAGTTTCACTAAGCAGGGGGCAATTTTTTCTAACACCACACCCAAATTCACTCATAATGATATTTTCACTTCTCTTTTCTGTACTTTATCTTTTCCTACACACACCCACTAACTTAAATATTAAAGAGCTCGTCATTCATCAAAGAATTTATTTAAAAAAAAAAACAACTTAGACGCATAGCTCAACTAAGAAAAGTCTATTTATGTGTTAAAGTTTTTCTTTAATTTCATTAGTGGTGTTGTTTGTGGAAAACCTGAATAAAAATTCAGTTCATTTTCTTTCACCTTTCACCAACAACTTTTTCTATAGGTAAAAAGACTCCAGTACAAGGAATAGTGATTGATTTCCTCATCAAAGGGACTTCAACTCCCGTTTCTAACATCTCTTCCATTAAATATATATGTTCAATCATATTGTTGCAACAATATAAATATATCTGTGTACTTTTTTTTTCTACACAACATTATAATGCTTTTGTTTTTTTTATATATATAATAGATATTAACTTAAGCATAAGAGAGTCACTCACTCAAAAAAAAAAAAAACTTATTTTTATAGGAATAACTCATGCTCAAACTCAGCCAAGAAAAATTCATTTATGTGTGAAGTTTTTACCAGACTTCATCATATTATAATCCAATGGTATACTGTGGAGGCCCCTCTTTCAAAAAAGAAAAGAAAAAAACTATTTCCCATTTCCATCGAGATAAACAAAAGGAAAGAGTTTAAAATTTCGTTTGGCAATGAACTACGAATTGTTTTTTTTTTTTTAGTCTAGGAGGAGTTTGGTTGGCATACTTTTTTTTTTGTTTTTATTTACATGGGGTGTTCTGACCGGCTTGCGCGAACATGTAGTTTAATGGAATTCTTATAAAAGGAAATGCTATATGCTTTGATTGCCCCCCAAATGGTCTTAATTGCATTCTAAAAAGGGGTCTTCATTGACGAATTATGTCCATAATAACAAGCATTATAATGTGAATCAAATCATAATTCATCGTGGCATTTCCTCCATCTCAAGATGGAGGACTCCCCATTAAAATAACCCAAAATTATTCGTTGAGATTCTCTTATTATTCATTTTGTATTCAGCAGCCCTATTATTACACACCGCAAACCCATAAATATTCATGTCCAACTAAGATGTACTTTGCATGTTCTTTCATATCCCTACAACAACAAGACCAACAGCCTCTGCTTTTTCTATCCATTCTTGATTCTTTATTTGAGAAAAACAGTGTCATTTCTGCAACTCCCCGTCTTTCTTGACCTCATATCAACAAACACAACAATCAAACGGCCGATATTTTTGTTGTCTTCATCTTTTATGCATGATTATAGGGTCATGAGTGCTTGTCTAAAGATAGTGTTTCTTTTGGAAAGAAAAGGCTACGGGGAATCAAGAGAAGAGAATAATAGGAAGGAGGGAACTGTTTCAAACGGTCATCAACAATATTCAGCTTACTAGCTAGCGAGTGTCGTCAACTGTTACAAAATTCAAATCTGCCCTATTAAAGGTAAGTTTAAAGGAAAAGATTGTCATTAGACCGTTGCTTTTATAACATACCTGCCGTTGTCTTCGAATTTTCAAATTTCTGTTGTTTCAATTCTAAGGGAAAAAAAGAAGAAGAAATCTATCAAAGACTGCCTTTAGTTACAAGTCTTGCAGAAAATTCAGTGCATTATTACATTTTCTGATAACAATAACGACTTGTGCTAAGCCCTTTTGCTTTTTGTAGCAAGAAAGGAGAACAGTTCCTTTTCTTTTCTTTTTTTCTTTGTGATCCTTTTTTCTTCTTCTCTCAAACATAAATTCTGCATTTTAAGCCAAATCCTGGGTGAAAGTATGGGATTTGAGGTGAGCATTCCTATATACCCCACCGGTGAGTTTTGTTTTGTTCATGATCAAAAGAAGTCCTAAGATCTAGAGCCACTAACCAAATTTCTTACACTTTCATGATTATCTTGCAGATTTCTGATCAAGTAGGCCACGAGTCTAATCTTTAAATGGATAATTCGTCGAGTTTTGACGAAGCTTCGGATCCCGGTTATCAACCTTCACCTTCTTCCTTGGATCAAAATGATCACCCAACCGTGGAAACTCCAGGGTACTCAACAATGAGTGGTGATTCATTCATGTTCGGCAGGACTTATTCAGAGACCTCAGCCTTTTCTGATCCCATAGATGATAACAGCTATTCAAGTGAACCTTCTCCTTCTCATTGGCCAGTAACCAAATCTGGAGCACAACATCAGGCTGTGCTTAGAAGACTAGAAATGAAGCAACAGAAGCAAGTTGTGGATGACAAGTTGGATGATCAAGAATCTGTTGACTTGGGTGGGGTTACATAAGATAATTTGTGCCTTTTTGCTGAAAAAATTGTTCATGTGATGAGTCAGATTGTAACACAATTTTTGCATAATTTTGGCAGAACTTGAGATGATGAAAGAAAGATTTTCAAAGCTTTTGCTTGGTGAAGACATGTCAGGAAGTGGCAAAGGTGTCTGCACAGCTGTTACTATATCAAACGCCATAACAAATCTCTACGGTATGCATAATACATACACATCAACCTGGTTTATTAAAAAAAAAGAAGTTCTTTCTTCCTGTTATCCAGTTCTGTGTCATTGCTTATCTTTGATACTTTCTTCAGCAACTGTGTTTGGGCAAAATTTGAGATTAGAGCCATTGAAACCTGAGAAGAAATCGATGTGGAAGAGAGAAATGGATTGCCTTCTTTCTGTATGTGATTACATAGTAGAATTTATTCCCAAGTCTCAGAATTTACAAGACGGAACAGCTCTTGAGGTGAAGTTTTGTTAGCTATCAACCAAATTTCAAACAGGCTTTTGAAATTCTCCTATTTCTAACATGATTGATTGGTCTTTCAGGTGATGGAAAGTAGACCAAGATTAGATATTCATATCAACCTTCCGGCATTAAGAAAGCTTGACGCAATGCTCATGGTAAGGAAAGCATTCATTTGCAAGAAATTAGAACATCTCTGTTTTCTTTACAGTGTCATATATACAAGTTCGTTATAACTTGGGCTTTATTTGACAGGAAGTACTGGATAGTTTCCAAGATACAGAGTTTTGGTATGCAGAACAAGGAAGCATGTCATCAAAATCAACTCGTTCAGGCTCGTTTCGGAGAGTTATTGTCCAGCGTAAAGAAGAGAAATGGTGGGTGCCAGTCCCATGTGTTCCCTCTGGTGGCCTCTCTGAGAAGTCGAGGAAGCACTTGCGACACAAACGTGACTGTGCATATCAAATTCACAAAGCTTCCATGGCTATTAACAGTAGCATTCTTGCTGAGATGGAAATTCCAGAGACATACATAGCATCTCTTCCCAAGGTTAGCCTCCTTGCTGTTCAAATTACTTTACAAAAACGTAATGATTCTAAATTTCTAAAGCCTGGGAGTAAGGATAACTAGGTTCCATTTTCTAAAAGCACCATGAAATTTTATAGAATAGCAAAGACATGTCCTATCGAGTTTCTTGATATTGACAGCACGTTATATCAACATGTTTTTTCTTTCAGAGCGGAAGAGC
>NW_011499846.1:4709066-4710825 GCF_000495115.2 Populus euphratica
AGGGGAAGAGCGAGCCTGGGGGACACAATTTACCGCTACCTGTATACAGCGGACAAATTCTCCCCAGGACATCTTCTTGACTATCTCAACATAGCATCAGAACATGAAGCACTTGAGCTTGCAGACCGAGTTGAAGCTTCAATGTACACATGGAGACGCAAAGCATGTCTAAGCCATTCAAAATCCTCTTGGAACATGGTGAAAGATCTCATGTCTGACATTGATCGAACAGATAAAAATCATATTCTAGCAGAAAGGGCCGAGACCTTGCTATTTTGCCTGAAGCAGAGATACCCCGAACTTTCACAGACATCCTTGGACACTTGCAAAATCCAGTACAATCAGGCAAGTTGTGCGATCATTAATCTCACTGCAAAATATCAAATTTATTTATTTTTTCAACAGGGGTAAATGGAAAGATAAATATTGCAGGATGTGGGACAAGCAATCCTAGAGAGCTACTCAAGAGTTTTAGAAGGCCTAGCATTCAACATTGTTGCTTGGATCGAAGATGTTCTTTTCGCAGATAGGAACCAAGAACAATAGGAACTAGAGTTCAAACATCAGCGATAGATAACATATCTTAATCAAGGTGCTCTCTCTCGGATCAATGTCCTACTTTCTGTAATGCATAAGCCTTGTGAGGAATCTAGGAAATTTCATTTACTTCTGCGTGTAACAGAATGAAGATAGTAGTTCTTACATAGGAAACATCTTCTGCATAGGTGAAGAGATCTTTTGAGCAAGATTTGTACATTCTGCATCCAGTTAAGCTAGTTTCCTCAAGAATTTTTGTTATCGCGCGATTCAGTTTCAATCCACAGTTCTTTCCCCGCATACAAAATTGAACTAGAAAGAAAAGAACTTTTTTCAAACATTAATTGATAAAGTAGAACAACAGAGGATACGGAAAGCAGGAGCAATCAAACCCAAATTGTTGCCTCATCATCTATACAACAGCGGTCACTAGTCAGCAATTCAGGCAACTCTCATACTTTTCATTAGTGATATCAACATAAGATTCCAAAAAAAGCCATGCTAATGATTTTGAGTGGGTTACCACTACTACCCTGTTTTGAACATCAGTCAAAGAATCACTCTTTGAGTGTTAAAGGTAGCAAGGGCCGTTTTCTTGGAGCAGAAGAAGATTCCAAAGCATCAATCTTGGATTTGCATTTGTTATGGTCCCCTTTGTTTTCCTCCAGGCACTCCTTTAGTGCTTCAGTTCCATCTTGAGACAGTTTCTTCCTCGTGCCATCATTAGCTCCAGCATTATCACCACCACTACTCTCTCCCTTCTCATTATCCATTGTACCTGAATAATCCTTCACAATCCACACAGAACTTCATCAAGAAAGATATATTTAAAAGAAAAATAAAAAAATTATCAAGAAAGAAGCATAGAATTCTGGTGGAGTCTTGAATTTTTTTTCTGAACACATGCAGAGCAGAGCATAGCACTCAGGGAATTTGGTATTGAAGATCAAGAACCAGCTTAAGGTTTAAAGAAATTGATGAGCCCAAAACTAGATTCAAAGAAATTGATGAACTCAGTGATGTTGGTAAACTAATTTAAAAATATCGATGCTTCAGAACAATTTAAAAATATATAAAAAAAAGTTATGTTAAAACTAAAAAAAAAAGGTACTGTTATACAATGCTAAACGGGGTAACAAAGAAAGGGACTTTCAACGCGGTTGCTGGCCACACGTAGAGGCCCATCTAACGACTCCGTTATTATTCTCTCTCCAAGACTCCA
>NW_011499846.1:4710893-4721429 GCF_000495115.2 Populus euphratica
GTTAACAACTCCCTCTTTCCCGCGTTAAAGTAGCGACCAGCAACCACCATCCCTCCCTCGTGCGTGACTCATAGGAAATTTAACTAGATAGTTAGTTAGAAGTTAGAACAGAAGTTTCTTTTACGTGGCGCAAAAAAAAAAAAAATTGCATAAACGTCATTAACGTCTTTTTTACCAGCAAAAAAATAAGTAAACTTAAAATTTAATGTATGCTTTAAAAATTATAAGAAATTGGATATGAAGGTTTTTTTTTTACATTACAAGTTTAAATTATTTGTTTACCATAATATTTATTTTATAGATAATATTATATAATTATTGAAAAAGCAAGTTTTAAGTAAAAACACATTCTAATAACTTTGAAATGATTGTATCTAAAGTTATAAAATAATAAAATATTTGCACGTTGTGAAGGGAATTTTTTGAAGGTGTCATTAGTTCCAACTCAGCAAGTCTAATTTAAAACTTTTTAATATAATTATTTGTTTAAATTATGTTTTTAATTATTTCAAGTGACTCAACAACAAGTAAAATCTAGTTTCACTTAAAAAATCTAGATGAAATCTTTTGTTTTTCAATATTGATATAAAAACATTCTAAATTAATCTCAATTAACATGCTAAACTCACAATTTGATTTCAAAATAGATTTAATAATATTTTTTTAAAAAAATTATTTAACAATATGATAAAAGGGCTTGTAAGAAAGTAGTTGAATGAATTGTTTTTTAAAAGAGAATAACAAAGGCCAGTGAACAGGTCTAGGTGGCCCAGCACGCTTGAACCATTAAAAATAGCATTTCTATTAAGAGAAAGACTTTGAAATCAAAATTGACTTTTGTTTTGTTAATGAAATTTCATCAACGAATGTTTTGTTCGAATGTCTTGTCTCTCCCTATCATTTTCAGTCAATACTCTCTCTCATTCTTCTCATTCTTAAAAACCGATATGTAAAGAAAATGAAGTTTTGGATTGAAACGTATAATTATAAAAATCTTAAAGCATTGTTTTAAGAAAAGATGCTGACAACATTGTCACACCATGATGAATACAAGACTCTTTGAAATTAAATGGGAAAACAAAAATAATAAAGTTGTCACATTCTAATTAAAAAAAACTAAAAAATTTAAAATTGACATTGGTCTAAAAAATTTAGATATTATGTTAATTATGGCTAAGAAAATAGCTGCCTCACATTTATCACATCCTTTCAAATATAAAACTACTTTTACTATGCATTTTCTTCTAATCTTATTCCACACATGCTATTGATTGTCAAAAAAGAAAGCATTTGATGTTAATCCATATACATAGGCCATTTTGTCAATTTAGAAAAAAAAATAGAAATTAATCCCTAAAAGAAGATTTTGCCTATTTATAAAATATTTTGATGTTGATCCATAAAAAGGAGATTTTGCTGATTTATGAAGAAATTCTAAGTTAATCACTAAAAAACAATTCATCAATTAATAAAAAGTTTAGATGTGAATATCTAAAAATGAGATTTTTCAATTTATGATTTTAAAATAGGTGTTAGATTTGTATGAATAGTGAAAAATATAGATTTGGCTCCACTCTTTTGATTGTATCCAAAATAAGCCTTAAGGGCATTACTCAAGGCCTAAGCAGTGTCAAATTGACTCGGTCTGAATCCACTCACAACAACAATGGATAATATGTCATTATATTAAAATTTATATATATATGATAAGAAAAACATTATAGTTTTTTTTTATATTTTAAAATTATATGTTGTCACTTCAAAAGTGACCTTATTAGTAAAATAACAGTTTATTGCATGATAAAAAGATGAATTAAAAAGGTATTGCCCCCCTCACCAATTTATGTTGATGTTTAACTAAACAATTTTTTTAAAAAAAAACAAGGTCACAATAGATATAATTATTTTTATTTAATTTTTTATAGGAAAACATGTATACTAAAACATACATTCATAATGTAAATTCATATACAACACGTCATACTAAAAAATTAAACACAAAAAATTCAAACATTCAGGCACAAAATTAATGGCATGCACACACAAAGCTAAATGCACAAATCATTTAAAATAACACATATTTTGCACAAAAACTTAATAATATGTTAAAATTTTAATTGGGGTTTGAAATTGATCTTTAATGTGGGTGAACTAGAAATGGCTAAAACAAATAACTAGAATAGTAGGATAACGGCGGCGCATAAATGCACAGTATAGAACCTAGATTATAACGTGTTATTTCATTCGCCATCAAAGTTTGGGAGGAGCTTGATTTTAGTTCCGCTCACATGAGTTAGTTATTTAATGAAAAAAACATTAAGTTAATTTGATTAATTAAATTTAATTCAATTTGATTTTGATATCATTCATATAAATTTCTTCTCAAAATCCTGCTATGAAGTTTCACTCATTATTAATAAAAATAAAAATAAAAATTATCTTTCTATCTTATTTTTCTCTAAGATAAATATAGATAATCTATCAATTTATTATTTAGTAAATTGCCGAAAGTAAGTGTAATATTGCAGTTTCCAGAAAAGAAAAGAAAAGAAAAGAGAGATGGGCAAATCATAGAGAGTTTGTTCTCAGATTCCACTGTAAAAGAAGAGGACAAGAAGGAATCCCTTTACTTTTCACTTAGGAGGCATGGGTGCCAAAAAAAAAATTAAAATAACGAAACATACTTAACATCCCATTAAAATCCCAAGAATATAAGACAAGTATTTAGGACGAGAAGTATAAGTCTTCTCAAGACTTGAGAACATCGTAGAAAGAATCACCCTTGATGTAAGGAAGGAAGCCTAAGAGCAGCAGTCGTCTCGGGCAAATGAGAATGTGTGGGCCAGAGATGGTGAATATCAACACCTGGGCCTCATAAGAGGAAAGCGCGCGGGGTCATATGGACCCTTCAAGTCCAGAATAAGCTGTCAGGGAGGGTGTTCTTCCTTAAGCCTAGGTGCTAAAAATCTGCAAAGCAACAACGAAAAACTGCGTTCGTAAAAAGCAGGGAAGGGGGCATTTCCTTTTTCTTCCATTAAAGCTGCCAAGAAAACAAATGAAGAGAAGATAATCTGGCATAATTAATAAAAGGAAAAGAAACAAGTTTCGATACTTTTTCCCCATCTAGGCGGGCGAGGCGAGGTCGTCTTGCTCCATCATTGTAGTGTCGCAGAAAAAGCCACGAAATGTTTTTCAATTCGATAGCGATACCCTGAGAATAATATGCTGTGTAAATCTCGACTTGGATGCCCAAAAGACAGCGAGATCTATCTGAATGAGTAGAAATACCATAACGCTCTATTCAAGTAAACTTGGGTTAAATTCCAGACTGAAAAATAATGAAAAGAATCGCACCCTGAACAAAGAGATAATTCACACATCAGTCATCGGTCTCGCCGTACAACAGCGGGGGGGAGGAGAAAAGGAATTTGATGAATTTGATCGATTAACCATCAAAGCAAATACAATATAGTTCGTGTTTTTAAGAACCAACAAACTTCTTTTGGAGAAATTGTTAAAGCGCTTCCCTGGGAGATCAACAATGTATGGAGCATCGTTTCACTTCAACAGCACCCACAAATCCGTGGACCATGGATGCTGCGGAGAAGAAAACATAAAAATGCAATAAATAACCACTAACACATGAATACAACCATTACAAGCTCCAACATAACGTGAAAAACATGGGCTCCAAGTCCAAGGTTTCTGTGCTCCGCGAGGGGAATGATACATGACAGTAAATTTCAATCATATAGTTGAATTAACCCCAGTTAACTCACCTCGATATTTTTTGTACATTAAAAAGATATATCCTGATCCATGTAACAGCTCAAACCACCTATCTAAGTATCTATCCAGTAACACCCTGTTGAAGAAAGCTTGGTAAAA
The DNA here is from genome assembly GCF_000495115.2 of Populus euphratica. Lineage (NCBI taxonomy): Eukaryota > Viridiplantae > Streptophyta > Magnoliopsida > Malpighiales > Salicaceae > Populus > Populus euphratica. The sequence continues at coordinate 4,714,782 of NW_011499846.1, forward strand.
TGCAAGTCTAAAAAACTGATGAAAGAATCACCCTGTGACCAGAGAGATAACTCCGCAACATAATCATCCACGCCGGTCAGCGGTCTGGCCATACAACAGCAGGCAAAAATAAAAGACAGACGGATGAATTTGATCAACCTTCAGAGCTAATACTATCTCGTTCGTGTTTTTAGGAAACCTAAAAACCAACAACTTTTGGAGAAATTGTTAAAGCACCTCCCTGGGAGATCAACAATTTAGGGGAGCATGACACAAATAGTTGGACCATGGATATGGAGAAGAAACAAAAAAATCCAATAAATAACCACCTGACACATGAATAGCAAGCATTACAAGCTCCAACATAAACATGAAAAACACGGGCTCCAAGTCCCAAGGTTTATGTGCGCTACGCAGGAGAGAATGAATACATGGCAGTAAACTGTCCTCCTACACAATAGGAAAGACACAAAATCCAGAAGTCCCGCGTATAATTGGAACAGCAGAACATAGCACCAGTTGGTCACGAATAGTCCAGTCACACAAGTGGGGCAAAAACTAAAAGCATCCCTACTGCGGCAGAACTGATTCTCCAGCACATTAAAAAAAAAAAAAAAAAAACATTGATATCATCATCAGTAACAGAACAACAAAACTATCCATCTCATTGAGGTAAAAGGAAAATACATATAAATCCTATTTTACATTCTATTTTAAATTCAGTGAGCAATCGTCCTGATCTCAATCAGATTAAAAAAAAAAAGAAGGTGAATTATGCATAAGAATCCAAAGCCTGATCCAGAAACCTCCTGACCCGACATGCATGGTGGACATCAACAGCAAATAAAAACTGGTTTCAAAAAATGAGCTGCAGTCTTTTAATAACTCAGTAAATAAATATACTATGCAGCACAGAACATGCAAATGTAGAATCAAGCACATGCCACAATATACAGGTACTCACGCATAAACAACAGGGAAGAAAGAGGGAGGTGCAACGATAGTTTGATGCATATGAAAAGCTACGGGTCATTCTTGAGGGTAATTTACCCTGATCAATTGGCAAAGTAAAAACAATTATCTCTATATATACAACAATCCTCTGAACTGCACCTGGAGAACAGTCCAGATTGTGGATGATCAAAAGGTTAGTAGTTGTGCGATCCTGAGACCTGATGGAGCAGCCTGTGCAGGAGCATCAACACTTTCACTATTTCCACAAGCACCCCTGCACCCCCGCCCCGGAAAAAAAAAAAAAAAAAGGAAAGAAAGAACTAAAATTACCCCTCCCAACTGCTCCCTTTGCCATAAAAGGCAGGAATGAGGTGGAATCCTGATGTCGATTCCGTGTGATTAGTGAAAGCATTAAATTACCTGGGGATTGCGCACTCCAAGACCAAAATCAAGAATGAAGTTAACATCAGCTGTCATCATCTACAGCCCCAATGTAGGTAAGGTCCGTCCGCCTCACCCTAACAGCCCCTTTAAGCCAGCTGGAAGCTCGAAGATTAGCATGGTCAATGCTTCCAATCACAGAAATGTTGCTTGAAGATGGGCCTGACCCAGTACCATCTTCCAACAATGTCCATGGATCAATCTCCATATCACCATCCTGTTGCAGTGGCAGCAGATGTGGCAGCGGCTTAGACTTTGTTGATATGTTATTGGCAGAACGTGCCAAAGGAGCTGGATTTTTCTGAGCATTGCTTCCATTGTAAAACCCTGAAACTGCAATGCTGGGTTGAAGTGACGAAACAGCAGCTGTGGGAACAGGTGGTGGCTGGCAAGAGATGAGACATCGGACAGAAGGTAAGAGAATTGGCATTGCAGATTGGATACGCAATTGAATTGTGCCAGGAAGCTGCATACGATCTAAATCATTCTGCAATCACAGAAAATATATATGAGACAAGTAGAATAACCACATATCTTCCAGAATGATGAAAATAAAAAAAGGAGAGGGACGTTGGGTTATATACCCTTCTACTTGATATCTTCACACAACCCATAGACAAAAAAACAAAACCACCATTGAGTTATTTTCAATTCTTTTTATTTGATTTCAAGAAATCATGAAATGTTTAGGCCAAATCCAACATTAACACAGATATACTGGTGAGAAACAATGATCCTTTATTTGTTTCGTTTTTTCTTTAACAAGTAGGTAACTAGAAACAGTGGTAAAATTGAAGTATTTTGCAAGGATGAAGAGAAAAGATAGACCAAACAATGTGAGCTGAAGTGAATGGAAATTATCCAGTATTAAGAACCTCTGAATTTAGCCCAAAACAAATAAAAAGAGACTGTGGATCTATGTAAACTACCCCGACCAATTTGGGACAGATACTTGGTTCAGTTTTGTGGGTTGAAGATAGTGAGAGCAGAATGAAAATAGAATTTGGTTGAAGATTCTGGAGAAAAGAACAAAAATAAACATTCTCACCCATTCTAACATTTTTTAAACCCAGCCCCAATAAATGATGGAAATCCTTAATGAGTAAATTAAGATATCATTATATCATTAACAGATGCAAGATATTGCATCAATACTTTTATGGGATTTTCAAATCAAAGGGCATCTCAACCTCCTATAAATGCACAATTGAACACCTTTACTGTTGTCCAAGCTGACTGTGCGTTTGTAATCACTTGAAATAACTTAGAAAAAAGTACATAATAGGATCTTATTAGTGGCTAGCAAGTGAGTTTTGCTTTTCCCTCCTTCGGTTTTGGTAGGTATATGAAATGAGTTCATGTTGGTCAAATTAGATTGCTCCTTTAAACCCTACATGAAACATGACAATCAAGTTAAATTTCACAGGTTAACTGGAAGACCTTGTACTCTAGCAGTAGTTCTCCCACTAATGTAAAGATAGGCCATGGGTTTGTGCAGCGGAGAAACAGGATTTTTAAACAAAGATGGAATAAAGTGAGGCCAGGTACTCTACTTGGGTGATAGACCACCTTTCTGCCTGAATACATTTCACCAGTATCAAGATACCAATCTGGATTCCCTCTATAATTGAAATTTTCCTGGTCATCTTTCTATGGCTGGGAATAGAAGAAAATAAATGCCAACTAGATATTCAATTAGTTCATCCGAAATCACATGGGGGTTTGGTCACAAATAGACATTTATGAGCAGCTACTTCCATTAAGCCATAATTGACACCACCAAAGCAATCAATTATAACACAGGTTTCAGAAAACAAACCTGCAAACTCTCCACCAACTCACGATCAAATCCAGAAAAGTCCTTGAATTCATTGACCGCCTTGGAGCTGGAAGCAGATCTTGACTTCAGCCAGCTTGGCCGAGAGCTGCTTAACAACCCATGCAGGATCAACAATAACTGATCAAAGAGACTTCCACCAGATAAATCTGCAGAAGCAGCTTCCAATTGCAACTCCAGTTTCCTCTTGGATTGGAAGCTTGGCAAGGGATATAAAGATAGCTCTGCATCTTCATGCACAACCCTACTACCAAGAAGACGAAGTATGACAGAGGCTAGCATTTGCCTCATATTCCGCCCAGATGGCTCCCTGACAAGTCCAGGAAATGGAAATAAGACAATTGAGACTCTGTTTTGGCAGTTTACTACACTTGCATAGAAATCTATGGATAATCATTACCAAAGTCAATTTATCATCAAGGAATTATTTCATTGAACATGTCTGAAATTTGGCATGTGGGAAAGAGATGAAGGGAATGACACAGCACGTGGTGAAATGATTCTCATGGGTACCAATACAAAGAAAGCATGTGTCTGCTTGATGCTCCATAAACAAAGACAAATATGCAGAGACATAATGATACATGCTCAATAATCTCAACTTCATCTGGCATAAAATTTGTCATAGCCCTAAAAACACACTGGTATATCATCCCACCTTAACATTTGGATTATACATTACTTCCATCATCCTTACATAAATGTGAAAGAAACCAATAAAATTGTGTGAGCCAACTGAGCAAAAGGGGGCAGCTTTGGATGTCAACTTCAAAGAGAAGTTGACCTTTAGCTATGTGCAGTACTAAGAATACGCTCAAACAATTCTTTCATCAAACAACAAATAGACGGGATATCTAGAACCACTTATGAGAGAACAGAGTAAAAGAACAATTGATAAGAAAAATAAATTGAAAATGCAAAGATAATAATGTCTTAATGATAAAGTAACAAGAAAGATATGTAAGTTAAAAGGAATAGAAAATATCTGTATACTTACCCATCTGTGCATATGGTTGGAAGCAACCTTAACAATAACTGCAACCGCAGTGACATAGAAGCTCGCAGGGCAGCAGGGGAGGGGAGTGTAGAATCTGCAGTTGCTGCAGCTCGTCTCACTAATCCAGGACTCCCGCCTCTTATACCTTTACGATTGTTACTTTTATTTGCAGGACCTTCCAGTCCAGAAGATGTTGTTCCTGTTTGCTTACTTGTACCATGAGTGACTGAATTTATTTGCTGCTCAATATTATTCAATTGCTTGATCAAATCTGTTGCGAATGTATTGCGTGAGTCATCAGAACCTTGATCTATGCAGGGAAGAACTAGTTCAACAAGAGCCCTTTCGGTCACATTTTGCTGGAAGAGACTAGAGCCTTCATACTCTTCAACAACCTCTCCTTCTTCAAGAGAGGGAACCTCGAACTTCTTCTTATCTCCTCTGTCCATCACAGGATCAAAACCATTACTGGACCAGCCCCAAGGTTTCCAAAAGTGAGCTTTAGTTGAAAGACCTTTACTCTCAGCAATATTCATAAGCCGTTGTCTGATGGTTTTCCGTCCAAAAAGAACATCGTGGCCTCCCAAGAACCATTTAACCTGCAATAGCATCGAATCCTCTAGAGACGTCCCGAAAAGATGAACCAGCTCTGAGAAAAGTGGTGCGGCATCAGGTCTGACCAATAACCTTGTAAGAATGATTTCAATGAAATTGTTTTCATTTTCAGAAGCAGCTGCTTTTTCAGGATCAGGAGAGGAAGGGCGGATTGCATCTGCTAGGGACATATCACGGGCCTCAAGTTTTTCAATCAGGGCTTGTTCATTCAAAAGCAACCTGAGTTCAACCCACTGCCAATGGAATTTTGCAGGCTGCAGTGCATCCAATACATTCACAAGCTTATCTAGAAGCTTTGTTTCATTCTCTGCATGTTGAACCTTAGGTCCACCATGCCCAGAAACACGATTGCCATCATCCAGTGTGATTAAAGAGAGTGGCAATTTACAGTCAATAATAGCATTTAAAAAAAGCCTTCCTCGCAGTGGAACAAAGGCCTTGGACTTGAAACGCACGTCCAAATTATTTAACTCTAGCATGGCAGCAAACTCCGCATCAATAGAATCTGCAGCTATAAGATCATATAAACCTTGACTGTCTCTTAAACACACATCCCGAAAAGGCAGGTGCTTTATGGCATCACCAATGGCTATTGTCAAAGAGTCATTCAATTGATGGATGTCTTCACGAGTTGCAAAGAATGGTCTCCAAATAACAAAGGCAAATATAGAATAGGCAGGTGGAAAAACCAAGCTAAGAGGGAGCAATCGCTGCATCCTTGAAAGAGCAACTATAGAAGGTTCACCCAAGAGCTCAACAATCAGACCACCAGATACAGTTCTGCAGTTCCCAACAAGTAGCCTAAACCAATGCACATAAACTTCGATCGAGTTATCCATCTTAAAAACAACAAATGATCGAGCATTACCATTTGAATTGGATTTCATACTTCTTATAAACTGAATTACATCCAACCCTTCCTTTAATCGTAAGACAGTCACCAATCTCTCCAGGGTAGTGACACCGTGGATAATAGCTCCAACAAGTAGTGCAGAAATAGCAGCAGCACTTTTTGTTCCTCTTCCAGTTGCTTTTGCAGAATTGTTCAGAATATCACTAGAGATATTCCCACTGGAATCATGGGATTCAGGGGACATTTGAAACGGGCTTCGAGAAGCCTTACCAGGAGAAAAGGCTGTAGCAAGAGCAGAGGAGGCTTCTGTTGCAAGAGCTACCTCGAAAACCCGGCTCTGACGCTCCCCAAGAGCTTCCTTGAGTAGACACAGGCAATTTATGTGGATGCGCAAAATGCGCCTAGCAGGGTTTAGCGAACCTGTCGCAGCTGAAGCATTTGAATAATTACTGCCTAGAGAAAAATCAGGCATTTTTGCTATGGTTGGTCCAACATTATTGACTATGGCAGAAACAGCAGAAGACACCAAAGATGGGTCACCTTCTTGAGCAGCACCACCAGTCTGCCTCATGCAGTCCATTAGTCCCATAATTATTTGTTGAGCTATCTGATATGCATAATCAGATTTTTCCATGCCAGGACTTTTTGCAGTACCAGCACCTAAGAGTTTTCTCTCTTTGCCAAAGTAGTGGAAAGCATCATCAATATTCCTTTGGACTACATCTCTCATGCTCATACCCACTCTGGATAATCGACTGCCACTTATTTTCTGACGAAAAAAATCATCAAGATCAACACCTGCTGGAACTCCAAGTGGATATCCAAACTCTGCGTCCAGTGATCGTCCAGATTCAAGTTCAGAAAAAAGCCTCTTATCACATGTTGCCTTGAAACTCTTCTCCCATTCTAAAACACTTGGCATATTGCTGTATTTCTTCAAAAGATGCCGGGAATAAATGAAGGCTGCTGAAC
>NW_011499846.1:4721460-4769276 GCF_000495115.2 Populus euphratica
TGCTGAACCTGAAATTCTTTCATTAGATGCCAGTAGTGTCGCAACACGGCGCATTGTGGCTGACAAAACTTCAGGAATAAGATCTGTTGCAATAATTATGTTCTCATACCTGAAAAAATTGAATGTGATGAACAAAAAAACTACTAAGTTAATTCTTTTTTAGACAAGAATAAAATTTTATTAGAAAGATGGAACAGAATAATAGACAAATGGAAAATAAGACATCCAACTAAATAACAAAAAGAAACAACAAAATAAGAATTGCTTCACGGAAGTGTGCAGGAACCATCAATTTACAAGCCAGTACAAGGAGAAAAACTAATAAAGGAGGCAACATGCATGTGCAGACGGTACTCTTTTTACAAGAGTATACAGATGGTTCAACAAGCATGTGCAGGATGCAGGTACAATACAACATAAAAGTAGAGCGAAGTAAAACAATAATTGAAGAACTCCGAAAAAATCATTGGAGAACTCTGAAAAGATCATTGAAGAACTCTGAAAAGATCATTGAAGAACTCCGAAAGTATTTATTCCAGTAAAAGCGTTTGGCCATAGCATCCTTTAAACAGTACAACACTAGTATAAAATGTGAATAAGCTAAAAGCTCAAATTTCAACTGCAGAGATAAGGAAGGAGTAGCGTGACATGGAAACAAAATACAAGGATCCTAAAATAACATTCTAGCAACAAATAGCAAATGAATGTAGATTGGCAGGTATAAAGATAAGGAAGAGGAATGGTAAAGATCTTACTGGCATTCAAGCAAAACCAGTAGACAACATACACAAAGTAGTAGGAACAATATCTTTTAAGCAAATCAGCAAATAGCTAAACAGTAATAAAACAGTCGATTAGGGTCGTATTCTATGGTTACCATTCTACCATATATGTATTTTTCATTCCGTCAAAAATTGATTTTACAGTATAGACATTTATGACCTCCTCCTCTATGCCTTGCGGTAATGATTCCTTTGGCTGCCTTTACCACAACGATCTTGCGCATAGATCAAATTATTTCATGTATTGGATTTCACTTGACTGTCTACTGCTCCATTGCATGTGCTCGGGGTAGAAGTTTTCTATAAATGTATCACCAAACTATTAAGTATTTTGATTTGTAATTTATTTATGAGCCCCTGAGGTTTTATGCTGTTGAACTTTATTTCTTCTACTTCTAAAACCAACATCATAGTTTTGTGTAAAGCATATCTAGCAAGAAATTAAAGAGTACGAATAGAGTAAGCTTTTTCACATTAAAAAAAATTGTCAAAAACTAGTATATTGGTTTTAGAAACAAGGAACCAATGTTAAACCACTTCTAGAATCCAAAGAACTAAAAAGCAAATTACTCTAACAAAAACTAGAATGTATTTTATCAAGATTATTAAGCAATTAAACATATACATCTTCAATGTATTTTGTAAAGATTATTAAGCAATAAGCACTTTATGAATATCAAGAAGCAGCGTAGAACAAACTAGGACACTGTAACTAGTAAATTTTGCAAGTCTCACCTTCGGAGAGAAGATACCAAAAATGCCTCACCCACTTCACAAGCATGGTTTTCCACATTTCGTGGTGGCATCATAATATTTCTCCCACTCTGGATAGTAGAATTAGGGTTGCTTGGGACCTTTGGCAACAACCACAGCAGTAACTTTGCTGAGGAAACTAAATCGCTGCAAACATCCATCAAATACAATATAGCAGACAGCTCATCCTCACCAAGCTTCCATCTGATGGAGCTCCTATCATCGACATTAACAAAAGATCTATTAAATTGGCTGACCTTGGTTGCATTCTTTTCAGTCTCCTCAACAAGCTGCCTAACAACAGTTATCAACCAAACTGTGATTGTCCTCTTCTCTACAGGACGCAGTTGCTTTAAGGATTTACCAATTGAAACAATATCTCCAACACGCACTTTTCCGATTCCATCCATTGACTTGAGATTATCACCTTCTATTCCTGTTCTGTGGTGAGGGCAGCTTACCTTACTATCACAAACATGACTTGTAGAAGCTCCCTGGCTACCCTCAATCCTAGCTGCAGCTAAATGAGCCAGGCTTTGCGTTTTACGCACAACCTTTTGCCTCCCTTTAGAGACCTGCTTGGACGACTTTGGTGGTTGATCAACCTTAGAGGAATCTGAGGATTTAGCCCCCCTCCGTACCCACCAGGTATCTTCATCATCTGATAACGGAGATTGCCCTTGAAGGCATGAGTTCCTTTCCTCACTTAACTTTTGTCTCTTTGCCTTTCTACAGTCTTCGCAGCCAGGTGTTTCTACTATATCCATTTTGCTGCCTATTGACTCAGCAGGCCTCTTAACACTCCCTTGAGATTCATCCAATCCTGTCTCTGAAGATGTAGAGTATGTTGGGAGTTGCAACAGTGCTGATATGGAATCCTTTAGATTTTCAATGTCCATTTCAGTTTTCACTTTCGAAGAATGGGGATAGATATTTTTCCACTGCTCAAAGGACGATGGGGAAGCACCATCCTTTCCAGCAATGGGTGGATGATGCTTGAGCTTCTTCAATGATATATTTGATTTATCTGAATTTTGATATTGCTCACAAAGAAGTCTGCGAAGGAGAAGGCGACGTTCATTTGAATAAACACACATTGCCTCCAAAAGTTCAGACCCTTCAGCAACCCTTGCCTCTTCCAAAACATCATGGACGAAGGGCCCAGGTAAATGTTTCAAGACTCGGTAGTGTCTCTTTTGTCTGTGAAGATCAGGTGCAGGACCACTTGTATCTGTTATTCCACTAATTATCAACTGCCTCACATAAGCCTGGGGGGAAAATATCCCAGAACGTATAAGTTCCACAATGAGCAGATGAAGACGCTTCAAACCCTCCCCGCTGCACACTTCATGTTGATCAATCCAACACACTATGATATCATGTAAAGGACCTGGACTTCCAAATATATCTGATGTATTAGTACCTTTTCTATTCACTGTTTTGGAGATGCTTTTAATCCCATGTCCATTTCCCCTAGGGATACAGCCAAAATAATTAGGCTCATTGGAAACTTTTGCGAGGCTATTGACTCGAGGGGATTTCTCATTCTTCCATACAGATGGACTTTGCAGATCTTGTATCTTTAACTTCAAAAGCCGACTCACAATATAAACCTGAGAAAAATCCTTTCTGCCTGTAAATTTCAGTTCACGAGGTGGGGCACTCCGAAAATCCCTATAATCACATGTTGCCCACTCACAAAGCAAAAATACAGAGCGAACAGGTGACAAGCTCACACCCCTCAGCCACTTCAAAGACAATCTTAGACATGGACTGACTTCTTCTATCCAGCCTTCATCAACAGCTCTCTCACAAAAATTTTCAAAAAGATAACTATAAGCCTCTCTGATGTCTCCCAGTGAAAGAGCTTTATCCAAAGCTTGTACAGCTTTAGCCACACTATGAACTGGATAGCCAGAGCTAGCAGCCTTCGCAAGGTTATCTGCACGCTTCTGAATGAATGAAACAACCCGATCAAAGGACAAAGAATGATATTGAGCATCGAGCCCTTTACTTCTGAAAACATCAGCAACTTCAGCTGAATTATTTGTTGTCTTTCTTGCATCCTCAGATGCCTTTGATACAAATGCCCCTTCATTTACTGCATAAGACACTACAATTGGAGGTAAAGGAAAACAATCCAGAGAGACAAATGTATCCGGTACAGCTAATATCAAATACCGAAGCATCTCAATTAAAGCAGAAGTTGTATAGGCCCGCCGAGAATTATCTTCCAGGTCTGAACCTCCTGGAGAAGGTTCGTGAATGAAACGAACTGCAATCCCCACAAGAGTGCGCACATATGATTGAGAAAGAACAACAGTTTCTAAAACACCATATATGATTGGCAGCAGCAACTGCAAAATCTCAAGCAAGTCCTTTTCCTGCACTAGCATACAAAACCCACCAAAAGCCAAGAAACCCGATTCAGTACTTGCAATCTTAACATGAGGAGCATGAAATTTATCTTGTGCCTTGGAAGAAGTACAATAAGTAAATGGTTAAGCTTATACCTGTAGATGACTAAGAACCCAGTCAATGATTACTGAAGGAAGAAGCAGCCCCTCTGCATGGTGCCAGTGCAAGAGCCGAGCCACGTACCACCACTTAAAATGTAGGGAAGGCTCCTCGCCATCAATGATAGCTAGTGCTGGATCACTTCTGTGCTGAGCTGAGCCAGTATAAAGCATTTGTTGTGATCTATCTCTGCTGTGTGGAGCAGAATGAGGATTGTTTCTAGATAAATATTCATCCAGGAGGGACTGCAAGTAATCAACAACATCTTTTGTCCAGAGCTCCGTGCGGGACACCTGATTTTTGTCAGACGTCCCAGAAGAAATGCTGGTAGAACTTGGTCGTACCTACAAAAGATGGCCATAATCTGCTTTTGAAAATAGTGAAATAAGCAAGTACCTCCATGTGCTAGTGCTAGTGTTCAAGCAGCTCTACCTGATTAAGATAAGTTACTTTAATAAACCAAGTGGCTCGTAATAATGGTACATTGTTCCTGATAAGAACTTCCAAAAGTGATTTCTTCCTATATCCATGTGGCACATGATCAGCCAAAGTACGCAATCTTTTATGGGGCTGTGATAAACCCTGGTATAAGGAACAAAGAAAAAGGTGTTACAAGGAAGCCAATAAGAGAGTAGGACTGTTTATCAGCTGAAATTTCCAAACATGTGATGATAGGAAACACAATAGGCAGTTTCCAAGGTTACATGCATAAATATTGGCTCATATGATGCTCTTCTCAATTTATTTCAGTAACACCAGCATACAGAGCTCCAACATTCTATTTGATATCTAAAATGTTTTTCATGAATACAACTGAACAGTACATATCAGTTAGAGACAATTGAGTGCTACTAAAAAGTTAAAGTTGAATCAATAGAAAAGATGGGCATGGAAATATAAAAGGCACTCCATTTTCATATGTAGACAATTTTACCTATGCACATAAAATCTCCCTCAGCAACTTTGACAAGCATATACTATGTTTTAATTGTAGACTTCATATGCTGCATCCAATTACTACAGCTTATTCCAATTATAAGTATTAAAACATATGACAAATCATCACAACCACCATGCGCTGTTATACAGAAAAAAGTATGTCAGAGATTGATGCTACATGGAAATTTTATAACAATATTTCAACCTTGTCCCTCACTTGACTCATGATGCTCTATCTTCCATGCATAAAAAACAACTTTATGGTCACAACTTTAAGCATATCTAGTTAGAAAGGACAAGCATGTTACAGGTACATAGTTTTTTGTACCTGCCAAGATAAAATGTAGTCAGTTTTTTTCTTCTCAAAATTTAAACTTAAAAGCACCCCCCCCCTTCCCACAATTCAATGTGTATAACAACCAACCAACTAGGTGTAGGAATGACATGCATCACAGTTCCTCCACGCATCCACATGGGCTTTGCTTAAGAGCACCCACTCCCTCCCACAATTCAATGCATATCACAACCAAGTAGGTTTAGGAATGACATGCATCACAGTTCCTAGGCATCCACATGGGCTTTAAGGAAGTTAAAAAATAGGTCCATTGACCAGGCAGATTTGCGATATTGCATTTTACAACCAGGTATTAAAATATAACTCTAGCAAACAGGACTGAAAAATAGAGGTGAGATACTATCCGTTCATCATAGCAGGCGCATTTTCTTTTAGAGAAACTTCGAAACTATATTATTACCTCAATCCATTTCTTCTTGAAGTCTTCAACACAAGGTCTTTGTTCAGGAAATACACCAGGCTTAGTTAATAATGAACCAGAAAGAGGCACACCATAAACTTGGCCAGCCTGTCATGATGAGCATAGATGTTCAGACTTGATGATGAAAATGTAAAAGAACACAGTTTCAAATACAAGCGAGATCAACATATACGGAGCATTCACGTCGGGAAAAAAAAAACTGTCATAAATACAACATATAATTAGAAAGGGAAAGGGCATACCTTGCGCTTTTGGGCACGAGACTCGTTAATGGCCCTCAGACATTTTCTGGTAGCCTGAAAGAGTAAAGTTCCACTATTAGTAACTGCTAATCACCTTCATGAGAGAGTAGCTTTTCAAATGTGAACAAAAAATTAAACAAACATTATAGCTTCCAACAGAGATTTATAAAAAAAAAAAAAAAATCACAGCTTCCAAATAGAAGTGATAAACCTCTTTGCATTTTTTGACAACAGGACTGGTAAAATTTGGAGCCTGAGTATGTGAGATTTCTCTGCCTTCCTGAGAGCTCACAGAACAAAAAAAAAAACAGTTATCGACATCAAGGCTTGTAAATATTTGCATGCAAATATCAAGACCTAATTTTGACAAGTACATATTAACAAACCAATTCTCAGAATTCAAATCACTTAAGCAACTAAATATAAAGGGATCCATTAAATATAATTTCCTCTAGCAAGTTTGAGGTTGAGATGGTGTGAGCAGAGATAACATCATAAGCTTGAAAGGCATTTAAGTTCTTTTTCCCTGCGGCAATGTTCAAGACAAACAACCACTAAAATGCAGCAAGTTGTCGACATTTATAATGTTGCATGTGACAAAGCATTAATGAATGAAAAAATACCTCAAGTCCTTCAACAACTGCCTCCTTATATCCGGACGCAACATATTTATTAGTGAGAGTCTCCTCAGGGCAATTTGGCGTTTGGGGATGAAAGTCAGGGGGACCAAGTCTAAGATTTAGAAAGAGATGATTATACAATGGATAAGAACCATAAACAGCAAATAAAGATGGAACTAGGAAGAAAATTTTAAACAGCAAGCATCCCAAATCATAATGAAAGTCTATTAAATTCTTAACTGAAATTATTCCAAACAAATGAAAAGATATAACTAACTAAATGGAAATTGGTGCCAACGCTTTTATTTTCCTTTTTTTTTTTTTGTTGTGTGTGCTGCAAGTTATGCTATTGATGAAATTACCGGGAATTCAAAGGTTCTTTATCACACTTCAACTTGTACGGTATTAGAGGAGGAAGTCGCCTACACAGTACAGAACACCAGTTTGAGTTTATACAATCATGAGCAGCAAATTTGCCCTTCAGAATGTTAAAAATTATGCAACTCTTTGAAGAAAACTGCTGCAAATTGTATCTATTTGAAAAGAAAAGGAAAGATCATCATACTGACAGCAGGAACAAGGAAAACAAGAAAAATCTCAATATCTAACAGTTAACATGCAGCTGAAATAAAACAAGAGAGCTAGGCAGTGACTGATGTAATAATGAAAATAGTTGAGTACCTGGCCCTTTCTTTATGAGGCTAGTACAAAACACAGAGATGTGCAGATGTGTTTTGAACTAAGAAGCAATTTCAATATAGAAATTCATAGATATGTGTGTAGGTGTACCAGAATATCCAGGAAATCAATATCCAACAAACAAAATTCCTTGCATTCTCACCGGACCCCAAATGACTATTGTAAGAAAGTGAACACGCACAGAAGATTCAACAACCTTGTTCTGAAAATGATCAGCAGGCAACACTTGAAAGCTTATCACAGACCAAAGGCATGTGGACATTGTATTGTGCATGAAACTAGAAAATGTGACTGTTCAGAGCCAGGAGCCACTGATTTATTATCAACAGTTCATGAAAGGCAAAAAATATTGAAAACCAATTTACCTAGGGTTTATAGAGAAGTTGGGTGCCAATGACGATGAATCAGTTTGGGTAGCAGATGCTCCTCCAATGGAGCTATTGTTAACTGCACTGGTGCAGCTGGCATCATGATACCTTTGCATTTCTCCAAACTACCATCTGCATACTGCTCCCAACATTGAACTACTACAAGCTCTATAGCTAAAACCACATTGAGAAAAACATATTAAATCATGTGGAAAACCAAAACAACACAGAAGATACAGATTCAAAGAAATGAAAAAACAAAACCCAGCTGCATGACCTCAAGCATGAAATCTACAACTTAATTGATAAAATTCCATCAACAACCATATAATTTGAATTTAAAAGGCTGTTTTTTGCATTTAAAAGGCTGTTTTTTGCAATCACCAATCTCTTAGATGATGAGCATGATTTCCTGTGGCTATGAAGCCAATTATTTTTCATAGCAGACAAAACTTACCAGTTGAGCACAATGGAAACAAGAAAAAAAATTGCAAAGAAAGAAAAAATCTATACCGTTGGGCTTAAATGAATCCAGTAACATGATAATGTACAGAAAAATGTTGCCATGAACAGCCACAGGAGCATATCCTAGACACATAAGGTAAGGGAAAAAAAAACAGTCGCTTCCTTCACCTGCTAGTTTTGTTTATCATGAAATCGATGCAAATTTGAGACACAACTACAAATGGTGTTTTGGAGGGAAAATTAAGATTTGGAACTCTAAATTGCTGATAATCAAATATGAGGTATATAAACCAGAATAGTCCTTTTCATTTTCCAATAAACAAGTACACAAACAAACCCTAAGGTAAAAATTTCAAAACCTAAGTCAGCATTTTGGAGTGGCAACCATCTCTTCTAGTAGCTAGTTTGAACCAGTCCAAGACCCCCTCTTTCCTGCCCCATCCAGTGGTCCTGGAACAAGCATATCTAGGGTTTCTAATATCAAATATCAAGAACAAAGGGTTGAACACGGACATCAAGTAACGAACTTTTCAACTTGAAATACATGACCCGAGTATGTGTTACATGCTCTGATCCAAAATCTTAATCAAAATAACCAAACTTGCAATGTTAGTTGTAAAACAACACCACAAAACTAATCAAATTTACTCTGATCTACAAGACCTAAGCTTAAGAACTGTCACCAATAACTCAAAATTCAATCTTTCCCTCTAAACCCAGCAACCTCAAGCTACTAAAACCCCGAACACCACACAATATGAGTCCAAAACCTAATATAACAACCATAAATCCAATCTAAATTACCATAAAAACAAATACCTTTAATCAATTTAAATCAACAATTCACACACAAAATCACCATATCCACAAGAATCAAAACTAGGGTTTACACCGGGCTCTGATTCACTGGGCTCGAGCACGATAAGCAAGCTATTGAGGAAGCTAGGGTTTTGATGGCAGATTCGTAATTGAAGCAAAAAGTGAATAGATTGCAATATAGCGCGATTAAGAGAGGGGGGGGGAGGGGAAAAAATTCTTTCCTTCAAAGAAATTTAAGATTCGAAGAGAGAGCGAGAGGAGGGGGGGGGGAAGGTGTGGGCTGCTTTTTAATGTTTTTACGGTGGACAGAGAGAGAGAAAGAAGAGGGTTTGACTCTTCAGCTATTTCTTGTTTATTTTGGAGACGATGACGATGACGATGATGATGATGTTACTTGTTTCCTGTGTTCGAACTTCGAACAATAGAAACCGAAGCGACCATACAAAATAATAATTATTATATCAATGGTGTTAGAAATTGATTTTTTGTTGTCTGTTTTACGTGTTTAGCCTTGGGACTTTGGTGTTTTGTGTTTATGCGGAGGGATTTTTGAAGGGAAGAGACTGGGAGTTAAGAGGGAATGCCAGCAGAAAATTGGGACTGTGTTGAAGGCTTTTTCAAGCGGTGAAAAATGTGATAAATGTTGTTATTATTATCGATTATATTATATTGTAGGAAATTCTAAATCACATGGAAAATTACCGTTACTGTGACTTGCACAACGGATTTTTTTTATTTATGAAGGCTTGAAGTAGGGGTATTTTTATCCAAGTAATATTGCCCTTCTGCCCTCTTATTGAAAAAAATAGAAGCATTTGATGTGAGGATATTTTGGTCTTTTAACATATTTATTGGTAATTAAAAGATTAAATGGGTTTATGTTAGTTTTTTTAATTTTAATTATGTAATAAAAAACTATCATGCCCTTAATATAAACAAAAATTAAAATTGTTGATCAAGGGGTTTTTTTTACATTTCATAATTTTTAGTATAAATACTTTCTTACCCCAAAAGTCATAAAATAGATTGAGTTCTAGATAAAGGATATTTCAGGGTTTTCACATCTTAAACTACAGGAAAAATAAACATGTATCTCTAGAAAAGATAGGAGGTTAGTTATGCATTGGAAGGTGTTTTGGCACTTTCATTTTGATTTATTTGTTATTTTCATATTAATACGGGGTGTATTTAGTAATTTTACATTCTTTACACGACTTTTTAATCTCTTAATGTATAAAATTTTTTTATTACGGCACAGGACTTACTTTCCTTGTTTTTTGGTTCCTCATTTGAAAAATGAAAGAAAGAAAGTGCTTAAATTCTAATTGCACGGAGAAAAAGTCTTGATTAATATTAATTCTAATCATAAAAAAGAATTGATATCAACATATTTCATTAAATAAAAAAAAATCTACATAAGTGTTCTTTGCATTCCATGTTGCTTGGGATAATAGATTCAAGTTTAAAAAGTTTTTTAACCTTGAGTTATTTTAGACTTATAGACAATTTTTTAGGTTGTTTAGAATTATTAATGGGTTTATCAAAATGTTTTTCTGAATTTTAAATATAAAAAAAAATAAAAATCAAGTTTCATAACTAAAAAAACTCATGGCCTGAATTTCAGGTAACCTTTGATTGCTTGAAACTAGACTAACACATAATGTATTGTTTATTTTTAAAAAAAAAATTAGATGGACCATAAGTTGTTTGCCTCTTGAAAAAAAAAAAAACCTTAATCTAGGAATGTAAATATAGACGGAGAGACCCAAACACCTAAGCTTTTTTTATATTTGTGTGCATAGAGTAAACTTTTTATTATTTTTTTGTTATTTTAATCTTATTTTTCAATGTTGAATTATTATTAATTATTTTTCTTTTCAATTTTAATTTTTTATGATTTTTTTAATATACCATGGTTTAATTTTTACTTAGTTTACAAATATGATTCACATTTTTTTTTCTAATATTGGAAGATATTATTTTTGTGCATCCCTGTTAATTTTTTTCTTTAATTTTATTAGATCACTTTTCTTTGGCTGCTTTTTTTATTGTTATTATTTTATTAACTAAAATATTGATTTTAAGAAACAAGATTATTAAAATATAACCTAGTCTATGCATCTTTTTTGAGATTATGTATCTGCATCCATATTTATCTCTTTTTTTTTTTTAGTTGGTCTCTTGTTAGAAACTATTTAGTTTACTATTTTCACATTAAATGGTTTTTTTTTTTTATATATTCAACTTTGCATAATATTTTTTTCTTTAATTTTATCATATCTTTTTCATGTGTTTGTCTATTTTTATTATTGCTTGATTAAATAAAAACTTGATTTTAATAAATAAAATCTTTAAATACAATTGGTAAATGACAATGTTACAAGATTAAATATTTTGATCTATATTTATATTTTAATTTTTCTAATTTAGTCTTTAGCTATTGTCAGTATTTTTTTTTGGAATTTATTAGCATAAATTGCTCATTATTTAATTAAATACATACATTTTTTTATTATAATTATAATTTTTTGTCATGAAATGTATTGAAAAAACTTGCATACTTATTTAAAAAAAATATTTAATCCATGACACAATATTATTAGTTGAGGAACTATACTGAAAGGACACTGCATTATTGACTCTAGAGTGACATGTAATATTATACTATGTTTATGGAAAAATCACTATATTAATATTGTGTACACAAAATGTTTATACAGTGAACCACATTTTAAACATAAAGTATTTATATGGCAGATCACATCATACATGTTTAAGGACTATGAAGGATGTTGTCTTTTCTACTTTTTATTTCAAAAGCTTGTTAGCACATATTAACTAATAAATCCAAAGCAATTAAAATATTTTCTATTTTTTTAAAGAAAATTACCATTAACCCTATCCTAGTTGGAAAAAAGACCACGTGACATCTCGTAATAACTCTTCCCGATTCCTCTCATTTAATATACATGATTAGTCGTGATGTACGCAAGCTGATTCAGACATCCACATTAATCTAAAAAAAATATACATGATTAGGTCCGACAACATATTAAATCCCCCAAATATACAAAAACAGTCAAAAGTCTTTGAATTGGTTGTGAGAAGATTATCATCTCCAGCTTTACAAATCGTGCTTACGAGCAGTGATTGAATGTTAAATTAGCCCACTCTCTTGGTGCATGCAAGAGCCAACCAATATTTTTGTTCTCAAGTTTTAATAGACGGGAATGATAAACATCTTTGGAAAATAATTTAAAATAATTTTATAAATCTTTCACGACTGGTACGGGGTATGATTTTAAATTTGAATAAGAAAATATTAGTTTGTTTTTACATTTCAAAAATATTTTAAAAAATATTTATCTATTTATATTTTTTTTAATTATTATTTTTTAGTATTTTTAAATTATTTTGATATTAATATTAAAAATAATAATTTTAGCATAAAAAAATTATTTTAATATATTTTTAAATAAAAATACTATAAAAAAAGTGCTACCACGCCCCCAAGCACCTCCAAAGTCTCTCCTATTAATGATTTTTAACCTAACAAGTAACTACCATGTAAATAGTTATTGAATGATGGTTCAAAACTAATCCAGATTCATGACAAAAACAGCGTCGTTTTCATACAAATAAATCCTTATTTTTATGGTTTTAGATTCAAGAATTGCTAGGACGGATAGGGGATCCAGCTGAGAATTGAGTGCAAGATGGGGGGTAAATATGTTGCTTGTCATGATCCTATAAGGGACCACCAGCCAACACCAGCGCCCTTTCATGTGCACGCGTGAGACCTGGAGAGATAGGTGGGAAATGGAATCGAGGATTAGATTTTGAACATACGGGATCCATCTTAGAAAAGGCAAATGTCCCCAGGGTTGGATAGGAATTAGAATGGGGGAAAGTGGAAGCTTTTTCTGTTTCTTTTCCTTTTTTTGTTTTTAACCCTCAGGCACTCTCACGTCAGCTTTCCGAATCTAGTCAACCATAGACGCCTCCAGGAATGGTCCCTCCTCTTCAATGCCTTGTAAAGAAATTAATATCCAAAAGGATTTCTTGATAGGAACATGTTTGGTGGTACGATTATAATTATTTTTTAAAATGTTTTTATATTAAAATATATTAAAATAAATATTATTTTTATTTTTAAGATTAGAGTATTAGAACAATAAAAAAACATAAAATAATATTAATCTTTAATAAAAAAAATTAAATTTTTTTAAAACACGTATTAATCCATGTTTTCAAACACTTTCTTAATTACAAACTAGGAACCATGTCCATGCTTTAAAAAGAAAACGCACATTAATCCGTATTTTCATAAACTTTTTTAGTGACAATCCGAGAAGTATGTCTATTCTTTGAAAAGAAATTAATCTCAAAGTAAACGCATCACTCGATTGGTGACGCACCAGGAAGTTCCTTATTGGAAGAAGACAGTTAGGTTGAGTTCGACTTCGCATGGATTTAGCCATGATTGCCAACCTATGCGCAAAGAGGACGTGCCCTGGATTAACCCAGCTTGGTCGGGCATTAAGCTCAAGTACCAAAAGAAGTTGTTTCTGGGTGGACTTAACTTGGCGTTGACTTTATTAAATGTTAAGTCTAAGTGCCAAGATAATTTATTCCAAGGCGAACCTATTTTGATATAGACTCGACTAAGTGCTGAACTCATATGCCAAGAAAGACGCTTAACAAACACTAACTAGTAATTGTTTAATTTTTTTATCTTCGAAAATCATTTAAAGATAAGAAGAATTCTCTGAATAGACCACCATGGAATGACTGACATGAAAGATTATATCATAAAAATTTGTTTCGTATTAATAATAACAATATAAATATTTACACCCCATTAAAATGGCGAGGTCAAACATTTTTACCCTTTAAAGAAAGAGGGAATTACTTGATCTAAAGGATATAAATATCTTTTAAAGCATTCAAATAAGAGTTCAAAACTCACATTCTAAATAGATAAATTCTTCTTGGTACTATAATATTTATCACATCAAAATAAAAACAAATATTTTTATTCTTGAAATTTATTTTTTTTACTATATTTATTATTCATCTCTTCTTAAAATTTACTAATTTTAGTGTGTTTGGTGTGGTTGTAATTGCTTTTCAAAGTGCTTTTTATTCAAAAAAAATATATTAATAATATTTTTTTTATTTTTTAAAAGTCACTTTTGAGATTAGAATGTTAAAATAATTTGAAAACATTAAAAACATATTAATTCAAAATAAAAAAATAATTTTTTTTAAATACTTTTCAAACATATTACCAAACATCAGCCTCCACGAGACTCTAAAAAAAAAAACCTTCTAAGGATACTAAAAGGCATTCATTGTGAGATAATCTCTATATTGTGGAGAACAGAAATTTTTCAACAATAACCTTTGATGCACTCGTGATCCAACCACGAACAATCTTATTTTTAAATATATTGTATTTTGGAGCACGTGAATTAACATTGAAACCCGCCGATATGGAGACCTGAAAAATGTTGAATTGGAGATGCTACTCTAACATTAAACCTGCCACGATCCCCGGTTCCCTCCGTGCATCTTCAAATAAAGGTGGCGTCAATGCAGTCAGCGTTGGCGAGTGGTCGCCGGTGCCGTAGTTGCCAGTGCAGTGAGTCATCCCATACATCTCCTACGCCCGTGTGTGTTCTTTTCTATTAAATTTCAATAAAAGGAAGTGCCAAAGACTCGATAGTATGGTGTATCAGCTCACTTCCAAATCTGATAAGCTGATCAAGGAGTGTTTGAGAATGTAATGTAAATTTCGTATCTTTAAATTTTAAATTTTTTGTTTAAAATAAATTTTTGTAATGTTTTATATTATTTTAATTTGTTAATATAAAAAATAATTTTTTTATTTTAATATATTTCTAAATAAAAACATTTTAAATTGTACCTAAGCTGCAAGAAACAGTGTGTTTTTGAGGATAGGATGAGCCTGCAGTAAAAATTTATTTTCCTTACTGTTCCTATTGACAACGAAGCAGCAAGTAGAACAGTCCTTTCTCATGGGTGGAGTACTTGTGGACATCTACTGGCAGCTAGTTAACTAGCGATATCAATCGTTTGTACTTCTTCGATTACCGTCATCTGGATTATAAGCTGCTTGTAAGAAGCCCGAAGTTCAAAGGGGCGTTTTTCTGACCTGGGTGAACAAGGTATTGAGATTGCACCGTTGTTTAAAAAGAAAAAAGATTGCTCAGGTGTTAGAATTTATACTATTTCTTGGTAGATGGATGATATATGTATTTGAAAGGAGAGTTAAAAGACTTGATTTAGATAACTTATCGCAATGGAGTGGTTATAATAGGCACCAAAAAAATTATAAATTATGTTTAGAAGTATGGTTGTGGTTGTTTTTTATTTAGAAAAATATATTAATAATAGTTTTTTATTTTTAAAAAATTATTTTTAAGATAAACATATTAAAATAAATAAAAATATTAAAAATATATTAATTTAAAATAAAAAAAATTAATTTTTTTTAAAAACACTTTTGAAAAACACTTCCAAACATACACGTATAATATCTACCCAGTTTATTTTAAGGCACAATCCTCGCTCCCAATTCCTGCATTTAACTTATGTAATTGGACTACAGGGCTGATTGGGTATTTATTGTTTATTTGTTGATTTTACTATTATAAAATTAATAAAATACAAACAAAAACATAGATAAATATTTATACAGTATATATCAAAAGAATTGTAATAAATAAAATATCAAATTAATTTTATTTTAAATTTATCTGTGTTAAATTTAAGTGTTTGTAATTTTAACAAGATACTACCTAAACAATCCTAACAACTTGTTAAATTTAAGTGTTTGTAATTTTGACAAGATATTACCTAAACAATCTTAACAACTTATTCTGAACAATTGCCTGCCTTCACATTTGTATATATATAAAAAAGAAAAAGACTTACAATTTCTCAGATAAAAAGAAATTAAAATATAAAAATTATAAATAGTCATTGAATATCTTAAATTGGAGGTTAGCAATCTTCACCCTTTTATAATATATTTTCATTAATGAACCATAAAAAAATATTTTTATTATCGAAAAATCCTTAAATCCCACTAAAAATAATATTTGATGTTATGATAATTATAATTTTTTAAGATATTTTGTATTTTAAAATACATTAAATTAATATTTTGTATTATTTAAAATTCAATTTTAACATCAACTGGTTAAAATAATCCAAAAAAAAAATTGAACACAAAAACAAATTAACAAGCTTGGAGAAAGAAATAGCGGCAATCTGGGATTATGAATTGGATTGCAACTTGCAAGTAACCGCACTTAAAAAGTGGAGGATGATTAGCGAAATCCCACGTAAACATAAATAAACAATCTAGGTTCGATGGTTAAAGGCATACGTTTCTTCTTTTAAGAAATTTAAATCTCAACCAGAGTGTGAGAACCAAAGGATAAATTTAATTTCAATGTGCAGGAACAAACGGATAGTCGTTGCCAAGTTGAAGCATTGAATGGCATCAATAAATTGTGTTTATTATCGCTGGCATGTGTTGTTATATTGCGACGGTTTAGTCGGTATACGATTTTGCATGCGTAATGGTTGGGGACGTGATGACGAGAGGTAATTTGGTCAGTTCCCATAATGACAAAGCATGGAATTTCACCTTCCTTGGTTTTATGAATAAGCGAATCTCATCTTGTTAAAAACTTGCATAAGCCTGGATAATGGTTTTTAATGCATCCATACACACTTAAGTAATAATTGGTATGATTATTATATCTTGATTTGAGAGTCAATTCTATACAAAAACATGTGAAGAGGGTGTTTAATAATGTAATTATAATTATTTTTTAAAAATTATTTTTGATATCGATGAATTAAAATGATCTAAAAATATAAAAAATAATTTAAAATAAAAAAAACACTTTCAAAATGTAAAACCAAGACCGTATTAGCTCTGCTCAAGTCTCCCACTGCCCACCCTCCCCTCTTGATCATGCACTAGTGCTTTTGGACGGTTTTAGGCATCGTCACATCTTTTTTTATTATTAACGTAGATGTCTGGGCCAGCTTGCGCGCACCACGACTAATCTCATAGCCCAGCTGAACATCCTGCAAGCTCAGCAGACATGTAAGACACCGCGGGGTGACAGGCAGGTGCATAGAGAGGGTTGAACTCGGTCGGCTATAAAGTAAGCCTTGCAGTGGACTAAAGAGTTAGACTCTCAAGTGCGGCATCGTCGTATCTTGTTCACATGCATGATTATGAGTCTGCTGCTTAAAGCAAGCACTTCATTGTATGCAACAATCCCTTGGAGGATATAAAAAAAGGGATCAAGATCAATGTATAAGCTGCTGGGCTGTTGTCAAGTTGAAGAATCCAATTTTGGTGAGAAAATCAACATATTGATACATTGCATCCAAGTTTGCTGGTAAACAGATCTCCTTTTGTAATTGCTTACCATACAGGCTAACTGGTTTGGAACTAGGAGCATGTAACAACTTCAATCAATCAATTCTATATGTTCTTACTCTAAAAGATTATTTAATCTAAGATTTTAGGCAAGATTACATGATCAGAGAGAATATCACGTGTAAATCGATTGAACATGAGAAAGGGAACGGCTCTCTTTTTCAGAAATTAAATGAGCACAAAGGAAAGTGAAGGGTGGCTTGATCATCAATTGAGCGGGGATAAACCTGTGGGCATGGCACTTTCTATGCGGGTGTTTACCTTTTTTCTTTTTGTCAAAATGGGCAGACTGTTCTAAGTACTGTTGATAATTGAGCACTCCTACTAGCTCCCTTTCACCTTCCGGGCAAAGTGATGCTTTTTTGGGCAATGCTGGTTTTGAAAGTATTTCTTGTATGAAAATATATTAAAATAATATTTTTTTAAAAAAATTATTTTTAAAATTAACATATTAAAAAGATTAAAAATATACAAAAAAATTAATTTTTAGTAAAAAAATTTGAATTTCTAAGAAATACATATTGCAACGTGTTCTTAAATAAAGGAGTCCACAAAAATAATTATAATTTTTTTTAAAAATTAAAATCCATAAAAAATTTACAGTGCATCTAAGACACTTTGAATGCATAATAATAACTGTATTACTAAAAAAAAATATAAAATATTTTAAAATATCATACAAGAACAGTTTGAATTTTTAATGTTTTAAAGTTATAATAAAACTACTATACTACCCTTACATGTAAAGACCATGGAAACTTATATCTAGGTTGTCTTTTATCTTTTTATATTGTCTTTTTAATTAATAAGTTGACAATGACAATTTGATCTTTTAAATAATATAAATATTGTTAAAAAAATTGTTAATACGTGTAAAACACACGACATCAAGCCTTCCGTATCTTTCAGGCGATATTGTACCATAACCAAAATTTACCTTGCAGTCACATTGAAAAGATCTCATCATTATCTTTCTATTAGTGTCAAATGAGTTTTTTTGTTTTGTCATGTTGTATATTTTTTTAATTTTTTGATTATTAATATAATTTTTTATTTATATTATTTAAATTACTCAAACTTATTAAACATTGTTTAGTCAATGACTAGTTTTTTTTTAATAACAATTGTGTCATCTTGACATCTTTTTTATATTAAATAAAAAAAAAATAGCTCGGTGGAGGACAAGCCACAATCAAGTGAAGATATCCATATCATGACCTGGTAGGACGCGGAGCCAAGGTGGGCCAAACGCATGCTTGTATTAAGGAAATGTTACTTGTCACATCAAGATTTAATTAACCTTTCATTTTGTTAAGTAGCTCTGGTATTGTTCCTGTTGTTTGCTATTATTCTCTTCTTTCTTTTTCTCTTTAATTTTAGATGCAGTTGATTTCATAATCTCTTGCTATACTCCAAGATACAAGCACACAGGAACCCGAAAGTGTTTGTACCATGCAATAAAACTCAAACCCCATGGTTGAATGTCCTGAAAAATTATTTGCTAATTGGGTTTATGTGGATCTAAATACTGTAAAAAACCCCAGGATGCCAACAAGTTGTTCAACACGAACAACAATGTCATAGTAAGTAATTTCATAATTAAAGAAACTGAATTGTTGTAACCCCAAAAAAATTTATTACAAAGAACAATCTTAGTTCAATTGTATCATGAAACTATATGTAATATTTATTGTATTTTGGTGCGCGTGGCTGATAGATAAAATAAATAAACAATGCATATATCCTTGTCAATGATCAAGCCCATCTAATTGGATTATGGTGGTGGGCCCAGTGGTCCATGGCAGATTGTTGTTGAGAAGTCTCGATAGGCTGTCTTGATTAGGCCCCGAAGTTGCCTAGAGGTTTTTGAATGTTTTTTAGGCCTCATAGAGCTTGTAGCCCAGCCTTCTCAACAGGGTGATGCGTATTTGTTAATTAAGATTTTGTTTGTCTACGCGGCTGCGGCTACATTGAAATAAAACACAGTAAATATATATTTAGTTATAGGAGAAAACATCGTTAACTATTTATAGGTCCCATCTTTTACTGTGTTGCAAACTCAATAATTGCATAGCAGCAAGAGGCTGCTTTTGTTTCAATGCACTGTGCATATTAATTAATTAGCATGTATATATGTATATAGTTGCGGTCGGACTGATTCCAGTTCAAAACTTAAAATATATTGAAACATATTCAACCCAGTAAAATAAAAATTATTTTTAATTTTTTAATTATTTTTTATTTAAAAAACTAGTGTTTAATATTATTTAATAACATTACATAAATTAGACAGAGATCGCTTGATAAAGTAGTATTTATAGAATTTAATCGCAATCCCAATTTCGATCTTGATTGTATTTTACCTGATATTATTGCGCGTTTAAAAAATAAAAAAAATTGTAATTCTTTTTGGATATATTTCATACATGATGGAATTGTAGATATTTTAATAGAATAATAAAAAATATTTCATATAAAATATTTTTTATTTCATGATGTAATAACAAAAGTTAAATCTATAATATTTAAATTAAAAACTATCAATATTAATATATATTTTTTAAAATTATTTTATAACCTCAATTTCAAAAGTATTATTAACCAAACACATTAAACTATTTTTTTTCAACTTTAATTTCAACTATAGTTTTAACCAAACATCTATTTTTTCAAATCAACTTAAATTAAAAATACTTTTTATAAAATAACTTTTTTTAAACTATAACTATAACAACTATCATAATATCAAATACATTCTAAATCTAGCTCTTGAGTGAGCACCACTATAGGCTTGATTCAAGTATATATAATATTAGGAGTGAAATTTAGAGGAGGTAACGAGAAAGAAATTTCTCAGGAACACATGAATCTAAATACGGGTTACTTCCCTCAAATCCATCTAGGAATATTCTTAATTAAGGTATATAGGGCTAGCTCGAGAAACATTTTACAATCTCTCTTCTCCTTTTGCTTTATCTGGAGGCCCTTTAACAGAAGAAGTCCTCTCCGGGATCCTACTCAATGAGGTCGACTGCAGAGTCAAGTAATGTGAGCTGCCGGTCACGTTACAGATAAAGGCTCAGAGAAGAACGGAGGAGGAATCATCAAACATGGGATTCTCGAATGGATGATTAAAATATATGCTTCATAAGATTTGGGGATCATGGTGACATGCTAAAGAATGATATGGTTGCTTCTTTTAATGAATAAAGAAGAAAAAGCCATCTCTCTTCAAAATATTATACTTGGACGCCAAGCATAAGATAATCCTGAACTCAAACACAATTATCTTGTGGATCAAGTATGTGAACTATATTGATTATTCGCGACTCAAAGCACAACAGTCACAGCTTGTTATTTGCATACACAATTCAGTGTCATCACATCCCCTACCCGCTAAAACAGTCACAATCCAACCCCAGCTTTGTAAATATAAAAGGAAATACATGTAACACAGACTCTGCAGAAGAATGAATGAAATGAGAACAAGAAAAGAAAAAATGCACACAGCCTAATTTATTAACACACAAGGCACGATATGTACAAATTCTACAGTGTTGATCGCTACTATTCTCGCCGAATGTAAGGCACTGATCTGGTGGTCATGGTCGCAAAAACTGCCATGGAAATCTAGTCTTCACAACGCAGCAAGAAGCGCTTGCACATTGGGCTCGTGATTTTTACCCTTGAAGTAGTGTAGATCCTTCATTCATTTGATGCTGTGTTTAGTAGAGCTTCCAAACTGTACTGTTGTGCACATGATTTCAATGGGCAAAGTAAAAGAAGTGTCATGTCAAGTCATTCAAAAGGTTGCTTGCATTCCCGCCTGGACACAAGATCAGTCAATAAACGAATAGAAGAAACTGTAATTACGACTCCACACTTGCTCACACTTTCCTTCAACTCAGCTGGAATCAAATGATTTCCACACTCTGAATTTTCATTTACACGGATGGATAAATTTTATTCCATCAGATCACCAAAAATGGCTTCTTCCATCAAATCTTCAAAAATGGCCTCACCAATTTCAACAAGGATAGTTTCACTATCACATCGAAGGTCCATCCATGTTCCAGTTTTTGCCATATCTTTCTTAACAAGCTGATCCAAAGTATGAGGCATTGGCAATGGGAGGAGATGCCAAGAGACTCCTTCCCAAACCTCATAAATGCCATTTTTCATGTCTGGGACAGGCCGGATGGTAGATTTTACAAATGATATCCCAGGGAAGCAACCAAAGCCAAAATACCGCTCATATACCTCCACAAGAGCTTCATTAGCAGAATCAAAGAGAAGCTTCTTGTCACAACAAAGCTGGTTGGAAAAGAATTCTACCTCAAAAAATAATGACGGGTCAAGAAGCTGTCCTGAAGAATGTGATTTCATATAAAATTCATCCCACTTCATGCCAGAGGCTTGAAGCACTGCTTTTACATACTCAAATACCGATTCCTTGCCATCCACAGAAGCTTTCAGAGGGATGTTTCGATCTGCAGCTGAAGGTTCATGTTCTTCAAATTGAATTCTCAAGGGTTGCACTGGCAGTTCAACTGATAGATAAGAGAATGAACTAAAATTAGCTTGAGAACCATGCGATGTGAATTCCTAAACAAATATTAAAAGTCACTAGACTTTCTTTATGAAGACCTACCAGGTTCAAGTCTGATGCTTGCTGGGGTGATGTCCTCCTCTGGGAAAAGTGGCTCAAGAACAGATATAGGACTGGGCCGTTCTGGTATCTCAGATGTAACCTCAAGACAACTAAGTTTTTTGGTGTTTGAAGAGGTGGATGGAGATGTTAATGGAGAAGATAGAGGCTGGTTTTCTTCAAATGATTCCTGAAAAGCACAGTAGAATTATTAGAATAAAATGTTAAAGATGTGTGATGAACTGAAAAGGACAGGCAACCAGTAAAATTACATGTTCCAAGCATTCTGAATATTCTTTTTTATCACAAACGTCAGACATATCACTATTTTTGTGTTTATCAAGCGGAGAGCTGCTTGGTTCAGAGAAAGTATCTAAGATATTGCTCTCTTCTTCAATTGCAGTTTTTTTTACAACCTCCACTTCACCTGCATAAAATTTTGAGAAGGCCTATATTAGAAAAAATTATCAGCATGGTGATTTATCTATCTACATCCTATGATTAAAAAAAAAACTACCTTCAGAAGGCATCTCATCGCTGATAGAGCAAAAGTTTTTCTCTTCTTTATCATGAAGTTCATTTGAGGCACTTGCATTTGGGTTTGAAGAAGCTTGTTTTTTATCCCAGATGCTGTCATTGGAAACAGATGACAGAGGCTCTGAGTTTAATGCTGTTCGACCTAAATGGCTGACATTGGTTTCATGTTTCTGAAATTTTTCACTGGTAGAAAATCTCATCTGTGCTGTCAGAAAGCCTTGCTCCCAATCCCTTCCTGGACTACCAAGCGGCGAAAAATTGTACTCGGGAAGGGAGAGAATCCTGCCAAGGGTTTTTGGCACAGGCCCGCTTGAAAAACCCACATCCCCTTGGTCAGTGCTCAGCATCTCAGAGAGATGTTTCTTGGCCGCGATGTAGATGTTAGATGGCCTTTGCTTGGGATAAATAACGGCTTCATCTTCCACACTTATTTCAGATTCTTTCAACTTGCTAGTCTTCTCTCTCATTTTGCCACCCATGGGAGGTCTAGCAATTTTTTCAATAAAGAAGTGGTCTTTACTTGGAGAATTCCTTCCAAGGTTCTCCTTGAATCCTTTTTCACTATTTCCCACAGCATGTTTGTTAAAAAATCTCTTTGAAGCCCCATCAGTAGAGGTTTCCTGCTTTTCCTTTCCCATAGCATTTTTCAACTTTCTTTTAATTTCAGTCAGAGAAAAGTGAGAAGCAGATCTCTCAATTGGTCCTTTGTTTCTGATGATGAATTGAGATTCTGGTGATGATCCAATACTGCTTTCATTTTCAGGTAGTAGCAAGCTTGTCGGGCCAGGCTTTAATATTACAATTCTATTTGAAGCTTGAGATGCCTTATTTTCCTTTGATGGGTTCTTTTCCAGAGATTTGGTCTTTTTTCTGAAAAATTTGCGTTGTTTACCATGGATAGCCTCGCCAGAATGTCTGAAGCCATGAAGCCCCTGTTCTAACAAGTTAGATACGGCAAGTAACTTGGAGTCGCCATCTTTCTCAACCTGAGCACTGCACAAGTTTTGAACATGCTTCACCATTATGGACTTTGGACCTTGTAAGAGTTTTTGAAACAATTCCTCATCAGAAGTTAGAATCTGAAGTGCATCCCTCAGTTCTTCGGATCGGTGGAGGTCCCCATCTTCAGTGACATGTTTCCTGTCAATAAGTTTCTCATTTATGAGTTTTATTACCTCACTCAATTTCTCTTCGAAGTCAGGATTCTTTTGGTTTGGCTGATGTTGAACTTCATCATGTTGGTCATGCTCCACATAATCTGTGCTTTTCTGATGGATCTGATGGCAGAAATCCTCCATTATTTCACCTATATCAAGACTTTTCGTAGATTGCTTCTCTAAATTATGAAGGCAATGCTGTTCAGATTCCAAGCTTTCAGCAACACTAAGATCCTCCAAGTGTATATCACAACTTTTTGTGCGACTTTTTTTTCTCTTGTGGTTCTTTGTTCTGTGGTCTCCATTTTCTGAATTTGACTGTTTTGGTTCTACCTCAGGATTGTTTATTTCATTCTTTGTGTCTAGCTCACTGAACATCTCTTCCTCCATGAGCTTTTTCACACTCAGCTTATTGGTATCACTTGTTGCTTTTCTGCTCTCTTCACCATCCTGATATATTTAAAATAGGAAAAATAAGTAATTTACAGGTAGCTTACTCATTACAACAGGCGTTCATTGCAAATATCAAGAAAATTGAGTTTGGATGCTTAAGCTGACAACACTTACAATTATGCCTCGGCAGTTTTCACTAAGATTGTCAAGCTTTTTCTTAGGAGTTCCAGTAACTGCAGAAGAAAAGAGATTCACTGATATGTTTCATAAGCTTAAAACAAGAATACTAGAAATCTATCTTTAACCAATGACCATTGCAAGGCAAAAGTACAATCAGCTTAAAACGTTTAACAAGAAGACAAAAAATTCCTTATAAACACAACCAATGCCTTGACACTTCTCAAATTCACTTCCATCAAAGGGATTTATTAACAACGGAAGAAAAGCACATGCATGTTGCATGCACTAACCCATCCCTTCCACACAAAAAAGATTCCGTGGATGTGTGCATGTGTGCCTATGTGCAGCCACATATGCGCTATCTATTCAGATTGATATGCATTTCAAAGAAAGTTTCTTACCAACAGCATGTCTGGTCCCACGCCTCCTATCTGAAATCAGCTTCTGCGTTGATCGACCATGGCGGAAGTCAAACATACTCATTAAACCCCACATGCAGCCCGATTGGTCTCTTTCATATCGTACAGGGCGTCTCTGTGATTTTTTTGCCATAATGAGTGGCTAGTTCTTTGACTGTATTATGCTTTGTTGATCCAGATTTTCTCGCAGGCAGTGCTATGATATCTGATTTATTTGAGGAAGTGGATGAGGAAAAAGAAACACCAGTTGAAGAGTATTAACCAGAGTTGTTTTCAATTCAAAAGCTCACATATAAGCTAAGAGATACAAAGAGATTTTCCAATCAGAGACATTGCAGACAAAAAATTAAATGGGGACGCGAGTCACATGACAATGAGCAGCAGAGAAATGAATGCAAAGCCGCATCAAGGATCGAAGAGGTAGTAAGCATGGTATGACATTATGCATCTATAATACTGCACGTGTGATGATGATTGCTCTCTAAATCCTCTGGTTAGTGATAGAAAGCAGCAGCGATGGTTTCTATAATGACATCATCAGAAAATAGGTGAAGGCGAAAAAACATTTTTGACTGGTGAACCAGTAGAAAAGAGGTGGAAAGTTTTAAAACACTATTCCTCGAAGCGTGTGAAAACCTAGAAAACCATGCCCGGAAAGATGACTTCAGTAAGCCTGAAACACCTAGTAACAAAAGTTTCGATAAAACATTGGGGAGACTATGAAATAGCTTCCCGTTCTAGCCTCTTCAGCGTTGAACTACATTCTCATTTTCAGACAAGAATACATAGCTAACAAATAAACAAGTAACCAAGGAGCAGATAAAACGAGATAAAGATAAAGACACATTTTATCGGCAAACATAAGGCCATACATGCTACAAACATTCCGAAACAGAAATTCAGCTAACCCTCAAAACACGTTCATCAGGTACCTTTGGCATAGAATCCTAGCAGTAATCTTAGAAGGCATGATTGTCACTCATAGAGAAGCAAAATTTTAGTCTAGAGTATTAAGCTTTCTTTATTTTAATCTTTATGATCATCAAAAGTGATATTAAAAATATATAGCGAAGTTCACATCTGGTATAATGTGTATACAAATTTTGGCAAGACAAAGAAATGGACTACATAGAACAATTACCTCAGGTTCGATTAAGCCAAGAAGAACAATGATATGCAGTCAGGTACAGTACAGACAGTCAGAGGACATTAAAAATTCAAATTTCAACAACTCAAAGGAGCTTCCTCGAAGAGTCAAGTTTGAACTTGTCCAGACTTTCTTTGCATGGCAAGGCACTCAATTCCCTAACCAGCGCCTGAGGTCTCAAACTTTGATCATTCCTTGAACGAAAGGACCAGTTACATAAAAAGCTTACAAAGTGAATCACAGCTCAAGAATTCACCTTCAAAATTTCACTCAACAAAATTGATCAACTCCTAGCAAGCTTTCCTTGAAGTACATAAAAAACTTAGCTCGACAACAGCCAATTATGCATTAACAGATCAAAAAGCTCCATTATTATCTCATTGAATGTCATATATCTCCAATCCTTGAAGCACCAAAATCGAGCCTTGATTCTCTCCAATCCACCGTCAAAACCACGAAGCCAATCTTTCCATCAACACCCAAATAAAAACTCCTCGAATTCTATCGAAACGTCAAAGCAGCCAGTCAATCCTGTCCAATTCACCAATAAATAAAGAAAACCCAGATCAAGAAAAACAAAAAGAACCCCAGAAAAATAGTTTTCTTCTAAATTTCTAATACATGTAATGGTAAAAAAACAGGACTTTTTTCTCTCTCTCCTGAGTGGGTATCTATCTTTTGACAACTAAAAAGAGAGGGGGTATAAAATTCTTGCCAAGCATCCACCAACCCATTACAATTTGAGTGGGAAATAAAAATTGTGTGTCATATGGGCAGGCAATAAAGACCGAGAAAAAGTGGAAGTGGAGGTGTGAGAGAGAAAGTTGAAAGCTTTACAACGTTTTTGGTTGAAGGAGGAGGAGAATAAGTGACGGTGTGGTTTGGGATTGATACTGATGGGCCCAGAGAGAAGGAGAGAGATTTGTGTTCGAGAAATGCTTTTGCTATTGTCGCCCTCCCCATTTTTCTCTGCTGCGCTGCCACTCCCTCCACTTTCGGCAATCATCAAAGTCACAATCTTTCCCTTTCTCCTCTCTCTATAGAATACACTTTTTGTGTGTGTGTCTCTCTCTTGGCACCTGACCAGGTAAAAGAGAAAATGTTGGTTTTAGAGAGAGGGGAGGGGGAGAGAGGGGGGAAAATGAGAATGTAGGGGCATATATAAATAAGGGAGGACTTTTTGTGTGTGTGTCTCTCTCTTGGCACCTGACCAGGTAAAAGAGAAAATGTTGGTTTTAGAGAGAGGGGAGGGGGAGAGAGGGGGGTGGCATGGATGTTGCGAAAAAATGAGAATGTAGGGGCATATATAAATAATGGAGGAAATAAAAGAAAAGGAGGTAACTTTGGAAGGAATGGTTTATTTTTTTGAAATGTTTTTAAAATAAAACTATTTTTACATGTATATTTTTTTCTAAAAATGTATCTCAATGGTAGTGAGAACGATGATGTATTGATGGAAAAAAAATAAAATCTTTTTAGAACAGTATATTATATTGGAAAATCCTTTCTTGGATACTCATAAAAATAAATTGGATTGAGACATTCCATATTTTCCAGAGAATATAATTATCATGGTTATTGAGTCTATATCTTCAGATTTAAATTGAATAGCCATAACTTCATATATAATAAAAATAGAAACATCATAACTCTTTGCAATTTTATTTCTTTCACCTAATCTAAATCATTGAGTTCAACATTGATGTTTAGATTTGAGACATAATTTGTTGTCATTTATATATTAATGAGTAAAATTGTTGGTGAAACTAATAATATTCTCGAAAACATGTTTTAAAGTATAGTTATGGTAACTTTTTAAAGTATTTTTTGTATTGTAATGTATTAAAATAATATTTTTATTATTTTTTTTAAATTATTTTTAAAATTAATACTTTTTTATATTGAAATAATATTTTTTTATTTTTAATGTTAATACATTATAAAACATCAATATAGTACTTTTAAAATAAAATACACTTTTGAAACATTACTGAAAACCGAAACAACCGCACTCCTGAAAGTCGTATTTGTTACACTTCACAGCTATAGAGAGCAGGAATTATAACAAACAAGGCTGCTAGGATTGAAATCGATGCTTGTTGTTTACACAAATGGATAGCTTTGTTTTGTCAAACTATTTATGAAGGCAATGATTGTTTTAATTTGAATTCGAATCAGCATGAGAGATCACATTCCTACATTTTCTATTCCCGCGTTTGGGTTTGGTTAATTTTTAATTAGGATGATGAATAATAAATAACACATAAACTCTAGAACACACGGTTGTGTCTTTGTCACGTTTACGAGCTCCCAATGAGAATGCTGGCTGGAAGAGGAAAGAGATGGTGGAGAAATCCAATCCAAAGTGATTCTATTCCACCTTCCTTTTATAGCCTTGTGGCCTGGCAGTTTGGTGCAGGGAGACCAGCTCCATGGCTTCCCTGTCAAAAATCAGTGCCTGGCTGCAACACACCTTTACTCTTTTTACCTACTTCGGATCATTCTCTATCAGTTTTATAATCTAGTTTTGAGTTGTTGACCGGATAGTTTGTTTTCTGTGTTATTGCTAAAGAAAAAAAAAAATTAGGAGTTGGTGAATTCAAGTGCCGCTTAGGCATAGTTTGTTGCCCCTGAAAACAATAAATTTATCATTTTATCCCTAAAAAAAAGATTGCAGGCAATGACTGGGGGTAAGGTCGAGATTATTTTGGTTTTTTAAAATTTATCAGGAACAACAGAGAAATTTTTATTTTTCCTGCATAGTTTAATTTCATTGATGCTCTTGAAATAAATAATTAGTTTGTTTGTTATAAAAGGATATTTAAGTCATTTAATTTTATAAGTGGGGTTATTGGTTTGTTTTGTTGACTTTAATATTTTTTTTAATTATATCTTTTAATATTAGATTGATTATAAATTTAGCTTTATAAATTATTTTAATTTTTTTATATGATTATCTTAATTTTATGATGATGGTTTACAAGGTTAATACAAGCAGACTTAATTTATATTTTTAGTTAAATTTTATTTTAAATTTTATTTATTAATATTAGATTGATTGAAAATGAAGTTGAATATTTTTTTTATCTGCTTCCTATAAACTTATTATAGTCTTGTGATTTAGATAACAAATTTAATAAGTTAATTTTAATTGATTCAAATCAATCTAATATGTTATTTTAATATTTTAAAAACAATTTTTTTTTGTTAAAATATATTTTTATCGGTTATTCAAATTGTCTTTAAATCTATCCAGTCAACTAACTCATATTAAATTAATTTTTATACCATTTTAATTTTTTCTCCTGTTAAAAACACATTAATGAAACCTAGATATTTTTTATGTTTAAAAAAAAATAAGTAAACTTCCGGAATAAGCAATTATCTATGGTCTAGTTTTAATTCTAAATATAAAGAAATCAAGTGAGATAAAAAAAAATTTCTTAATATTTTAAGTTGAACATTAATTGTTTTTCTAAATCTCAGAATCAGGAAAAAAATTGATCTCGATCCAGGACTGCTGACACTATAATTAAATAACCTGATCGTTATTCTAAAAAAAAAAGAAGAGATAAATAATTCTATCAGCCAAAAGGTGACCCCGGATTTCACAGTCGAGCTAAACGAGAAGGCGCTTGCTGAGGGTTGCACCGAGGAAGAATGGCAGAGGGCCTCGGAGGATACCATTGTTGTGTTTTTTGTCCATGGTGAACGTGGAGGGAGCAGTTGGGCCTAGAAATACAGTTCAGTTAGGGCCCTACTAAATTATATCAGTTGGGCCCACAATTTACCAACTATAGCATTGACAAGTAGAAGGCCCATATGAGACAGCGGGGATTGTCGACAAAAAAAGAAAAAGAAAAAAAAGGGGAGGGGTGAAGAAGATATTTCGATTCAAAAAGTAAAATTTTATAATTGAACCTAAATCCGCTGATAATGATAATAATAATAATAATAATAATGTAGGACAATCAAGGGGGGGTCTATGATCATTGCATTTGCTAAACAAGTTGCCAATTGTGTTTGAATGGAGATATGGAATCCGTTGGAGTCATTAGATTTTTTTATTATTTTTATTTCTTAGAAGGTAACAAATCAAATATCAAATCGGTGGACCACAGGCATGACAATTAATTAATTATTAACTATGAACTATCACGGAGGGCTTTTTAGTGTACCCCTTCTCTAATAGTAATTAACTTCTTTCTTTTTTTTTATTAGTTTTTTAAGTTGTTAATTTGTTTTTTATTGAATTATTGCATTTTCATGACTTATATCGTAAGTCTAGTAGATTAATTTAAATAATTTTTTTAAATATTTTTTTTTAATTTTATTATTTAATTTTTAAATTGATTGAGAATTAAATTTTGATGATTTATTTTGCTAGTTTTCAATAATGTTATTTTTACCTTATAACTCGAGAAAAGTGTTTAAAAAATTAACTCGAGTAGACTAAGATTATTTTTTATGTCTTATTTTTTATTGATTGTTTTCCAATCTCGTTATTCAATATTGAATTGATTAATAATTAAATTTCATAATTTATTTTAATTTATTTTTTTTAGAGATATAATGGTCTCGTGATTATGACCACTAGTCTTGGAATTTTAATCATTGTTAAATCATAAATATTTTATTTATATAAGGATATCTTGGTCTTTTGACCTGATTGTGGATCCTTCAGCATCGAATTTTTTTTATCAGGTGATTCCGTCTACTGAACCGAGTCGCAAGTTTGTTAGGTTAACCCAAGTAACTCGGTGTTTTTTTATTTTTTTAATTGACTTTTCCCTCCTAAATTCATCATTTAATACCGAGTTTCGTTGAGAATTAAGTTTTATAATTTGTTTTATTTTTTTATTAGGTTATCTCGGTTTCGTGACCTATAAATAGTGCTTAACGAGTTAACCCGGATTAACTTGGCTTATTTTTATGTTATTTTTTAATTAAAACTTTTATAAATTTCATCATTTAACATTGAGTCTGACAATGATGATTGTAAATTAAGTTTCATAATTTGTTTGATTTGCTCTCTATGAAATTATCACAGTCTTATGACCAAAATCCTGAATTTGATAGGTCATTTTATTTTTATTTTTTTCTCCGGGATTTTCCTAGTCTTATGACTCGGATCATAGGTTTAGTGGATTGATTAGAGTTGTTTTCTATGTGTTTTTTAGTTGATTTCCTTTTTAATCGAATTGTTTTTTACAAGGTTACCTTGGTCTTGTGGTCTAAGTTGCAGGTTTGACTATTTAACTTAGGTCACAAGTTTAACTGTTTAACTTGAGTTATTTTTTAAAGTTTTTTTTAATTATTATTTTTATTTTCATCCTTCAATATTAGTTTGATTAAGAACTATGATCCATGATTTATTTTGACTTATTTTCTGCGGGGTTATCATAGTCTCATAACTCGGGTTGCGGATTTGATATGTTAATAAGGGTTGATCCAAGTCAATCTAATATGTTGTTATTTTAATATTAAAAAAAATATTTCTTCTTGGATTTTTGTAGGCAAACTATATTTTTACAAGTTGTGTGGATTGCTTTTGGATCTACAAATTTAATTAGGTTACATTGGATTAACTCTGGCATGATTTAAATTTTTTTCATTAGAAAAAACAACATTAACAACATTTGAATATTTTTATTACATTCAAGAGAAATTTAACCTGACTCGCAGCATAGTGTTGGTCAATGATTTAATTAAAGGTAACTCAATAAAGAAAAACATTGTTTGTTATGAGAATATTCACTATTTATTATAATAATGTAATGATAAAGGTATTCATTTAGAAAACTTGATGAACTAGTTATTGTGGCTAATATGACATTTTTTACAAGATACTTTAGTTATTGTTATATTTATCAGTGACAACTTAGTATTATCACCTTTTAAACACACAATAAAATAATTAAATTATCCTTAAAAGCAAAACTTGTCTAACTTATGTTGAAGGTTTTTTTTTTTAATTTTCCTCTTGATTTTTTATTTCTTATCAAATTGATGTGGGGGATTTTGTATTTTAATAAATATAAAATATAATTTTAAAACTAAAGTTGGCTTGCACATGCAACACATGTGCTAACTGATGGAAGGCTTTGTGGTCCATCAATGGAGTGTGCGATGTCTCTTGATACCCAAACAACATCTTCCAAAACAATGTTGTAAGCATTGAGATTTTTTATTTTACATGAGGTCTCCTAAGTCGATGTTTACATGACAATGTGTCATTAGCAATTTATTATTATTTTTTTAGTATATTCCCTCATTTTCTTTTTAAATTCACGTTGGTCATTTAAAAATTCAAAGTTGTTATTTATTTATTGATATTTCAACTTTGGTTTTTTTATTTATATTTTTTGTTCTTGGCTCTTTTTTTGTCAATTTTTGATTTATTTTCAATCTCATTCTTTAATCCATAATTATGATTTATTATTTTTTCAAAAATAGTTATCATTCTTTTGATTTTGATTTTTTGTTTTGGATATTTTTGTGAATTTAATTTTTCTTTTTAATTTTCCCATTTGATTAAAAATTCCATATTGTCTTTTATTTTTTTATTTCAAATTTGGCTTTTATTCTCTTAATTTTTATTTTTTATCTTGGATCCTTTTATATAATTGATATGTTTTATTTAATCGTTCAATATTTAATTTGTTATGAATTAAATTTCATGATTTTTTAAGATGAGGTGCTTCAAATTTAATGGCTCATGTTATAGATTTAAAATGTTAACAGAGACTGATATTATTTTGTTCTCACTTATTCTTTTTATATCTTTCTGGTTGGTTAACTTTTATATTTTTTTTTTATATATATATATAAATTAAACTGTCATTTTTTTTTATATATATATATATATAAATTAAACTGTTATTTATTTATTTTATATTTTCTATAAGGTTATCCTATTTATATGGTTTGATGGCCTTACTTAGATTAGTAATTATTTTTTTTTATTATCATTATGTTTTTTAATTTTGTTTAATAACATTGAGTTATCTTGAAATTTAATTCTATAGTTTTATTTATCTATTCTTACAAACATTTTTTTTCTTCAAGTTTATTATTTTTTCTTTTAAAATCCAGTCTATTTACTTTTGTTGTTTTTTCATTATATAATTAAATAAAAAAATCTTATTGAATTCAATAGTATCTATATATAACTTGAGTATAAAATACATTAGCACACTTTAACATCGTTTATCTATATTACAAAAAAAACAGCCTAGCACGAGCATGGCACCTATCTAGTACAATGTAGTATAACTTTAGAGTTAATCAATTGCCCATAAAATCGGTAATTTGGTAGGATGGTGTCATGTAGGGATTGGCTAATGTAATTTTGATGGTCTCAACTCTCGACCTCGTGTTTCTATTTAACTAACCTCAAGAGAGGGAAGGAGAACATGTTTTTTGTCGTTGTCGTTGCGCCCTCGCTGTTCCATTTTAACTAATCTGACAGCGTCCCCCCTTCAGAGGGAGAGAGCTGCGGATTTTTTGCATGTTGGTACCAAGGCAGCTCAGCCTTTTCCTTTCTTGTCCTTGAAGATATTCGAGATTATTAAAGGGAGGAGCCCCGGGGAGGCGGGGAGGGAGGGTGTGGGTGGGCGTTGGGGTTGCGTGTGGGGGGAGGGATGGGGATTAATGTCATGAAGGATCAACACGTGGAAATATTGAATATATTAATTTCAAGAGAAAAAGGTTAATATAAAGATATATTGAAAATTTATTCATTGTAAATGGATAAATTGACAATTCAGCTATTTTATAATAATAATAATAAAGTTGATTTAACCAAGGATACATTGGATGCCCATCCTATTATATAAAGATAAAATTTACATTTTCTTCTAGTACATATGCATGTTTAATTAATTTTTTTCTGTTTATTTGTTCCGTGAATATGATATAGAGTGTTCTTGTAAGATTATTTTAAATTATTTTAAAAATATCAAATTAATATTTTTTTCACTGAAAAGCAAATTAAAAAATAAGTTAGAAAAAAAACACGCCGTTAAGCTAACTTGTTTCCCTAACAAACAATACCAACCTAGCCCAAATTTTTAACTTTATTAGGCCGTGAAATAAATAAATTTATTTGACATTTTATAGACACAGTCAATGGATTGGTGGTTGCCACGTAAGGTCTCAGCAGATGATATTAACTATCTAACCCAAATTAGCTGGACAGACAAGGCTGGTACTAATACTATAAAATCAACAAAGGACGGATCCACTGACGATTTGGAGTTTATTTTAGGGTGGGTAGGTGATGTTTACCTAGGAGATGATTTGTAACCATTACCTTCCACCTTTCCTCCTTGAAGTTGGTTGTTTGTTTCTTGGTTAGGCCAATTGCAACAATCATTCAGCTAATTCTGAGATTAAGCCTCACCGGAGCCACTTATCAGACTTTAACTTCGTTGAGACTCTAACTGAGCACAGTGGGTGGGTTGATTTTGTCCCATGCTGGGATCTTGGCCTTTCCCCCTCCATCTACACTCTTCAAGCATTGGATGCTCCTCTCTCTTTTGAACTAACAGTGTCTCAAAAGGAA
Organism: Populus euphratica; assembly: GCF_000495115.2. Lineage (NCBI taxonomy): Eukaryota > Viridiplantae > Streptophyta > Magnoliopsida > Malpighiales > Salicaceae > Populus > Populus euphratica. The sequence continues at coordinate 4,755,979 of NW_011499846.1, forward strand.
TCCCGACGAAGCCTCAATCCTGGAAAAAGAACGCAAAAAAGCTCTACTAAGTCGTATTATACTCGAGAAAGTAATCGAATTTATGGGGAGAAACCTGCTTTACCATGCAGATATATATGATATGATTATTTGTTGGCCAAATTAGGATAAGTGGAATCATGACAATTTGAATGACTCGACAATTGAATTCCTTCTTGATATATTATGAGAAAGGATCAACACTGCCGAGTTCCTTATTCTGCATCAAAACGAATACAAAAACAAACAGATGGAAAAGAAATAGTTATTTAAACAATTGTATTTAAATATTGATAGTGCTGGAAATTCACTTTAAACAATTGTATTTAAATATTGATAGTGTTGGAAATTCACTTATATATATATATATTTATGTGTGTTATCTTAGTTTTATGTATTGTTTCTTCTATAGGGAAAATCACAATTCATTTGCCCGACAACAGTGTAAATCATCTCGTGTGTTCATGGACAAAAAGGAAAAGGAAAAGTAAGAAACAAGCATGGATCTACAGATACAAAGAGATGACTTTCTTGTCTTTATCGTATGCATAGTAACGATATTAGTTTCCGGCCTGGTGCTTCGCTGGATGCTTACCCATAATTAGGAGTGCATCGCTATCATTGAAAAATGAGATTTGCTAAACTATAGACGTTTCTAATGTCTCGATTCCCTAATAGGACAAGTTAGCCGTAGTCTTTGAGGGAAACGAAGGAATTGCTCCATAAAATCTAATATTTCCTTTGAGAGATTAGAAATATGCAAAGCAGGCTCCCCACTTATTTTATTCCACGGGAGCTGCCCTTTCAAGCAGCCCTTAGAAGAATCGTATCTGATGACCTGTCAATGGTGCTGTCTTTACAGTGAAAAAGGACCGTTAAAGGAATGGCGGTTTTAGCAGCTTAGTGCGGTGGGGGATCAGATCCTTTTCTTCTTTGTGCTCCTTTATTTCGTAGATAGCAATTATTGCTTCTAAAACCAAAAAAACAGGATAGTGGTCTGGGCACGTGTTAGTTTTAAGGTGGTCAGGAGAACTGTCAAAATAACAATCCGTACTTCAATCATTCCTTCTAGTAAAATATTTTTTTTTAAGATTACAAAATAAAAAAAATAACAGACTTTAAAATTTATGTGTGAAAATAACGTAGTTTAAGGACTCCTAGCCGCCCATGTTTTTGTTAAAAAAATATTGAGAGGAATAATTTTAAAAACTATTTAAATTTTGAGTTTAAAAAATAAATTAAACTTTATTCTTGTAAAAATTGAGAGAAATTGTCAACTACAACAATTATTAAGATAAAACTATATACACCTATCTTTTTAATTAAAAAGAATTTGTTAATAATAAATAAAATATTTTTTTATAATTAATAAATAAAATGCTAAAACCTATAAATTCTTTAAAAAATAAAGAGTATCCTTCTTTAAAAAAAGAATTTATTTTGTTGTCACACTTTTATATTTATATTTATATTTATCTTTTAGTTTATTATTTAAAATTTTTTTTCTGTTAAAATAGTTCTGTTTATTATTGAGGATAAGTCTTATAGACAGTCACAAGAAACAGAAAAACTCAGAGAGAGCAGCATAGCAAAACCATTTAGTCATATACCTTTTCATATCTATTTTTATCGAGGAAAGGTCTCACAGAAAGGAAAATTATACAAAAAAATCCTAGGCAAAGGGCTAAACACAAGCTTCCATCTTCTTAACCCCGGATTGTATCAAAGCTTAAAGGCCCCAGGCCTTGCAGCATCTAGCAGCAGCCTGTGCTGTAGTCCGTGGACATTGAATTGCCAAGCCACGAAATAACATCCAAGCCCAATTATAAGCATGCCGAACTCTATTCTTCATTTCTTCATTCTTTGTTCGTTTTATCCTCTCTGTTTTTTTCTTCCCTTCCAATTTGGTAATTAATTCTTTTCCAATTATGATTGCAATGATATAACTCATATCCTAGTCTTTTCTCACAAAGTTTGATCCATAATCCTACACAGTGCATTGTTTTCCTCTTCTTGGCCAGGTTATTGGAAGCATATGGGTTTTTCTCCTCACAGGACAGGAAGTTGAATTATTTTTTTTTCCTGGTTAATGTTGCACCTGCCACTAATAAAATGCACATGCAACAAAGTCGTTGGGAGACGGGATTTTTAAAAATGTTTTTTAATATATTTTTTATTTTTTTAAATATAATTTTAATAAGTTAGTATTTTTTATTTTTTTAAATATAATTTTAATAAGTTAATGGTTTAGGATTTAAAAAAACTATTTTTTAAAAACACCCAGCACAATCTCAAACACCCTTTATTTTATAAAAAGACTTCTTGCTAAAACTTCTATGCATCCCTAACATACAAGCCATGCTGCTAATTGAGGTTATATTTTGCGTGAGATTTAGATTTTGATTTAATTTATTTCTTAAATTTTATAAAAATTATAAATAAGTATGGTTAGAAACTATTTTTAATTTAACCAAAAAATTTGTTATAAAATTAAGTTTAGATTTTATTTCATCAAAAGTCAGCTTAAATTTTGACCTGTACATCCAATTTAAAGCATCTCTTTTAAAAAGAATTAATATTTTTTTTACTAAACATACATTTAATTAAAAATTATCTATAAAAAACAACTCTTGAATTATGACTAAAAAGTAAAAATATTTTCATACGTCATAGACTCATGGTCATTCATCTAGTACATCGACAATATTGTTATTCCCTTTTAGGCTAGTGCACTTTCTATTCATGTTTCAACTTTCAATACCTCAATATGGCAGAGATCTTAAAGAACAGCGAGGGTTTTAATTAACAATGAAACTTAAGATCAGCAACAATTGGACGAGTGTGTACATAGAATATTTCAAAAGAAAAAAGAATGAAGCAAATACCAAAGCGCAAGGGTACCTTCAATTAATAATGATAGGATTACAGTATTTTCTCTTTTGCCTCCTAGCTTTCCGCAAAATCCTTGCAGTGTCTTCCTTTGATTCACCGATTATGGGGTTTCTGATGCCTTGAACAGGGAAAACAGGTAGCATTTAGAGCGACGTTAGCAGATCGCATAATGGTTCTGAAAATCTTCTTCCTCGAAACACCTGTTTCTTTAACATCGAGCAAGCAAAAAAAACCTCCATCGATCTCCTCATCTGAATCGATAACAACTCTACTTTGTTCTTCCTGCAATATGGATCAACATTTTAAATTGACCAAGAATATTAGGTGAAAATTTTCTTTGAATCAGTAAGCAGAAGATTTCCCATGAAACCGATACAACAGAGGTCATTCACGGGTTGTTTATTTTTTAAGGGATATAACTTTGCTGCAACTACTTTTACCACGCCAATCAACCAGGAAGAGCCAACAAACACCACATCCCAACTAAAACCCTGTGTTTGCTTAGAAACACTGGGAAGACCAAAAACATGTGCACACTAAGAACTACCTGTTGATCTGAAGAAACTCTGGTGCGTTTCTGCTCCCTGAGGGATGCCGCTTGCGTAAATGTGTGTTGTTTCCCCTTTACAGACTTCCAACCTCCCATTTCCACCATCGGAACTGTTTCTTCTTGCCCAGCAACCTGTGGAAGCAAAGTCGGACTGGAATCGAGAAAAATCATTCAGGGCTCTTAGTTTGATACAATGATTATTTCAATTAAGTTTAAGAATTGAACAACCAAAGTAGATCAACTAGGCGATACGGGAAAACAAAAGAACAACTAGGCAGCACAAAACCTAGGCATTTAATCAATCCAAGCAAAGGATGCCAATAACATGGTATGGAACTGCCATGCACTTGTCTTTTCTTTCTTTCACACTCATGGATTTAAATTTCTTATGCACGGAAAATGGAATCAACAAGCATATAAAACAAGAGCATCAGTAGGAGAAAACCAAGTTGGATATAGGAAAACTAGATCTTTGCATACTTCTTCACTGGCTCTGGCTTTCTCTGTGGAGTAACATGATGGCTAGTAACCTGCAAATTTGAATAGATGCAAGGTTTTATGATAAATCATGCATGCAATAGTTAATTTATCGGATAAGATACCCCGAATTTTCTTAGAAGAGTAAAGCACCTTTGGGGAAAGTACAGGGATTGATGGACATTTTTGGTTGAGGGGGGTCTTCAGGCTGCAAGCCATCTCCTGCAAGTATAGAAATGACAGGGCGAGAAAAGGTATTAGCAAGCAAAAGCCGAGAGGCATAATTGAGTACTTAAAGCAGGGATTAAGTGATTAATCAAGCATTTCTAAGAAGACCAGACACTTCAATATTATTTTCATTAAGCAAGTAGAATGCAACTCAATGTTACATTACAAATTCTATCAGGTATTCTAGCTTTGCCGCTGCGACATTATACATGCCTGGATTTCTTTTTTGAAGGTTGTGCACAGCTCATTCTGTAGTTTGTACAGAAATGTTTCCGTCTGCTTTGGTAACGTAGAAAGTGCCGAGAAAATCTGCTGCAGTTTATCGTGATATCTATCCTTGCTTAGTTGTTCTGATACCGATTTCAGGCTCCCCTCAAGGCTGAATTTGACTTCTTCTTGTCCCTTATTCTGGTTTAAAATATCTCGGTAGTTTTTAAAAGTGCTGAGTCATTGGCACTCAAACAACTATGCTGATCTAAGTCAAAAGAGTCATCATAAGTGTACTGTTACAGTGTTACCATTAGCTGCAGCGAAGTGTCGAGGACAATCAACTTCTGACGCATGCCTTCCGCTGGATGAAATTGAGAAGACAAAATGACTTTAACAAATTATGTTAAAAAACTTACATTGCATGCTATGGGATTAGATTCACGGTTAATTATAGGATGAACAGTCACTAAATATCTTAGTTCTAATCCAAATCCTTCCTGACAAGACAGGGTTGGAAGCAAACAGAACAAATGAGGATAATTAAATCTGTTAAGATTCAAGTACATACCCTATGGGACGTCAATTAAATCTGTTAAGATTCAAGTACATACGCTATGGGACGTCTATATATATATATATATATCAATATCAGTTATTTAATAAAATAATAAATAAAATACAAAGCTCTATTCAACTTAAAGGGCAGGACACGGAACAATTTACCACAATCCTAAGGAACGATTTCACAAACATTTTTTCTCAGAAGCTCCTAATTTCCAACGTGTTAAAAGTTTTATCACTCACTCTCAAGTGATGCTTCTTTTATTCCTTTCTTTACTTGCATGACATCACTCTGAACAGAATCCAAGATCATTCCAAACTTGGTTAAAGAAGTTTCCATCATTCCGATCCGGTGCTGAAGTTCTTCATTTATCTGACCTGGTTAGTTAAACAAAGAATTTAGCACTCCACAGAAAGAAGAATTCACACATGCAAGAATATAAACTTAATTGATCCACATATAGATCTTGAATAGGAGAGCTAAACTGCTAGACTTTTCAGATAATTTATTTCACTCCATATGAAACTTACGTTTATGATCTGGAACACGAGCAGCACTCCATTTGCGCACTAGATTGGAAGAAGATCTAGAGACTGGCAATTGACTCTCTTCACGTTTATAGCTAATTACTGGTAGGCAAGACGGCTTCTTCACAGAGTTCTCTTGCTCCTGAGAACTGAATCTCTGTATAGAAAATGAAGACAAGCAAAGGAAAAAGGTGGAATGATGAATTCATATTCAGTTGTATTTTATACACAACAAACAAATAGCTCATACAAAATTGTTTCGTTTAATTTTGCTCAATTAATTCCATCACAGTCCAAAACCATTACATGAGACACCATTCTATTCATGAAGGTTTGGCAAAGGAGCTACAAAGGGGTCCAGACTAGGCAACTATTCCCTGTAAAGGAATCAAAAACAAAGTTTTGAAAGTGGCAAAACACACACTTTGAAGGGGGTTCTCGCCCCTCTAATTTAGACATAATATGTACGACAGAAGTGAATAGCAAATGGAAGAGCCCTTACGACAAGAGTGAGTCTAGGTGTAGGAAGAGTCATTGAGCAATAGAGCAACAAAACAGCTGAAGGAACTAGATCTTCACAGCTTATAATTTCCATATCTATCAGAAATAAAATGAAGGTCAGTTTGACAGCTAATCCCCTCCGTAATCTTTTCCTGTACGATGGTAAATTATAAGTGTTTACGTGTTGTCACGGAAGAACAGTGAGAAATCTGCTTGATTGACCTAATCACTTTCACTTAAGATTCACAATCTGGAACTCCAAAAGCTTCCATAATTCAGGCTCACCTTCTCTCAAAGCAGATATGAAAATAAAATGATTTGAAATTACACCTTATCCAATTCCTTAACCAAGAACCTCAACTCAATCGAGCTTAATAGTGAAAAAACTATAAAATGTAGGGCGAAAAATATTTGAATTTCTAGAGAACAATTTACCACAGAATTCCAATTGACTGTTCTCGTACAATGCTCCATTTTCTCATTAACACAAATAAAGTCGAATCAAAATGAGAATCAACCTGATCAATTGTCAGAGCTTCATCAAGAGAAGTCTGAGAGATCTGAGAAAATATGCCATGCTGAGATGAAAACCCCTGTGAAAATGACTGTTGTGATTGTTGTGATCGAAGCTGTGATGCTTGTTGTGGTCCAACTGGTATAGAGCTCGGTCTCCTTCATATCATAAAAAGAACAATCAGGACAATTAAGCAGGAAAAAATTTTCAAAACAATGAAGACATCTTTAAATACCTTCTCTCATATCTTATTCAAAAATCGCCTAATTAACTGACAACGAAAATCTTAACATTACATAAACATATATTCTCATATTCTCCCGTTTTTCTTTGAAACATTTAATTTAAGTCCTTAAGATCAGACAAAAGGTTAAAAACACACGAGCGAAGAAGTAAAATACTGAATATTTTAGTTTCACTCTCCGAAAAAAATAAAATGAACGGTAAGTAAGCAGCAGTTTTTATTTATTTAATCTCTATCGTTTTTTTTATAAAAAAAAATTCTCAGCATCCAAGCAAGTCTCACGAAGAAATCAAAATCAGCTCATCTCCTTCAGATCATTTCAAATGAGAGGACATCTTGGATTGGAAAACGAAATTAAACACTCGATTCATTCTGCTTGGCGACTGAGAAAACAGAGGAAAATCTATGTGAGAGAAAAAAAGTCACACCGTTGTTTTTGTTGTTCAATTTTTGAAATCTCGAAAGCTAAGCTAAACAAAAACAGAAACTCAATTTCTTTAGTCTTAGTGAATTTTCTTAGAATCCAAACAGAAGCGAGTCGTAATAGTAAAATCGAACCTTGATTGCGGAGGAAGTACCGAAATGGAGCTGAGATCGCAAGCTTTGTTGATCTTCAACTTCATTTGATCGTGTTAGTGATTCTGAGATCTCAATGAGGAGAAATGGGACCCCAATTTGATTGATTGAAACCAGGTTTGGCAGTTAAGCTTGAAATTTTTTAATTGAAATGAACAATCGAGAGAGACAGAGATCCGTTATGAGTGGAGAGATTTTTGAAATGTGAATTGGCAAGGTTTATATGTTAGGCATGGCGGGAAAGAGGCTTGCGTCTTTCCCCCTACTAGTTGGGTCGGGCTTGAATTTCCTCAATCGTGGGCCATGGATAATGCAAGGCTTGGAACTATTCTTTTCCTGTCAACCCTGTCAGCAAGCCTCCTGTGTTTGATACAGTAATACATATTATTTTTTAAAGTATTTTTTTTAAATATATTAAAATAATATTTTTTATTTTTAAATATTTATTTTTACATCAATGTATTAAAATAATTTATAAATATAAAAAAATTAATTTAAAGTAAAAAAATAAAAAACTTACAAAACTACTATTCAATTGGAAACACCCTTTTAATACAACACTATGTTATGAATTGAATTATTTTTTAAAAAAATATTAAAAAAAATAATTTATCAACATAAAAAAATAAAAAAATTGAAAACACAAGATTAAATCGGCTCTAATTTTTTTTTATCATTCTTGATATAATTTTTTAAAAAAAATATTAAGACTTAAAATAACTATCATCACATATTTATTATCAAATGAAACTAATATATATAAAAATCAATCTTTTTAATGATCAAAATTTATGTGAACCGATAACTTTCTCTTTTTCTCTGAATTCAAGCAACTTTTTTTTTTATTTCTTTAACTCATGAACTGGAAAAAAAATTAAAAATAATTTTTTTTAAAACAATATAGGGCCAGTTAAAGTTGGAAGATAAAAGTTGGAGGATGGAAACGGTTTCTTCCCAAAAAGTTTAAATTGGTCATAATATTTCTCCACATTTCACACTACGGTCCCCATCATCTAATAATTCTTTCATTAAATAATTTTACATATCAGTTACTAAATTGAAAAATAATAAATCTTAATAACCAAATTAAGAAAAAAGCCACATGTTCATTTCTATAGTGAAATCCCAGGTCTTCTAGTATAAGTTAAATTAGGATTTTTCACTATTAAAAAACAAATTAATTTAACAATGACTGTAAATTTGAATTTCTTTTCTTACCACTTTCCAGCTCGTCCAACAATGCAAGGGTTGTGTTTGCTGTTGTGTAAATCTTCTTTTCTTTCAAAATGGACAGCACATCCAAACATTCCTCAAGCTCCCCACGTATACAAAGCAAAACTATTCAAAGATCCATTCCTCTCCTTTTTAATGAATTTCTAGATTCTTTTCTCAATCCTAACAATTAGGAATTAAATGCAACGCCGGATTTTTTAGAGGTGTGCTCCCCTTCAAACGAAGGGTTCCCTAGAATTCGAGGGTGTTTAATTAGTGAATTTGCTTCATCTATTAAATTAAAAAAGAAAAAGAAAAGGGAAGGAAGGATCCCGGGATTCAAAACCAGAGGTTGGAATCAAAGCTCTCAGCTTGAAAGATATTTTTCAGGGGCACATAATCGTTTTTGGAGATTTGACCTAAAATTTGATGAAATGACCGTGGAACAAAATGAAGAAAACCTTAGCAATCAATAATTAAAATAATTATTTATGTTAAAACTTCTTCCACCGATCAAGCAGTCAGTAATTAAAATAATACTCCTTAACCTAACCAGAATTCTTGATGGTCGACTCTTGCAGCATCAGCATGGGATCACATAATATTCTCTCTTTTTTTAAATCACAACAAATATTTTCTACTTATCGTCAGCTAAAACCAAAGTTTTTGCTCGGACTGTTTTTAAAGAATGATACCCTGCGTTGACCTGGTTGTGTTCCTAGCTACCAATTGTGGGATCACATAATTAATATCTGTGCTCTAGTAAGATATTCCTAATCTAACACATAATTAATGGAGAACATTTCTGTGTTGATGCTTGCTGGAAGTCATGGTTTTTTGTGGACATACATTGTGCTAGTTTATGTGATGATCTGGTTAATACCATGGCCACGGTATAAATTCGCCTTCAAGGTAAAAGGCGAAAGAAGAAATTTCCTACATACGGTATGAGAAAAGATGTGTAAATGCGTGTGTGCTTGCCTTTCTTTAAATTTGGTTTTAAACAGAATGATAGGAAAAAATTGGTTTACCAAACTAATTCTACTTTATGGGCTGAAAAAAAGTTATTCTTATACCATGTGTTGCATGCAAGAGTGGGACCAAGGTTATTTATATAACCTTAAATCTTGAAATCTTATACTTTTTATTTATTTATTTTGAATTTAAAATTAAATTATATAAAAATAATCTTAACATGTTTAAGTTTACCTGGTAAATCAAAAATAATTTAATTAATTAGTAAAAACACATATAAAAATAAAATTAATATAAAATAATATCTCGACCCAACTTCTTATTTACCTCATGTTTAAAATAAAACTACTTAAAAAATTTAAAAACTATCAGGGGGGGTTTGAAAAGGAATGAAAGATGAGGGGGGTGATTTTCTTTCTAAAAAAACTTGGGTATTTCCTGCACTACATTGGAAATTCTCTAGTATTGTTATAATATTCATTCCTACAAGTAAAACTTAAAAAACTCTATATATGAATTTGTGGGGTTTAAAATAATTTTTTAGTTAATAATACGTTGAAAAAAATAATGTTCAAGTCATAGGAAACTCAATATTTTTAGTGATTAAAATCCATGTGAATTGATGGCTTTTTTTTCTTTTTATTGGATTCCAACAATTTTAATTTTTATTTTATCTTTTTAACGCATGGACTGGGAAAAAAATTGGATAAAAATTAATTTTTTTTAAAAAAAAATACAGAAACTGTTAGACCTGAAAAATAAAAGTTGGAGGATGGAAACGGTTTTTTCCCATAAAGTTTAGATGGATCGTAACATTTCTTCATATTTCACCCTACAATTTAATATTTTTTTCATTAAATAATTTGACAGATCAGTTACTAAATTGAAAAATAATAAAATCTTGATAACCAGATTAAGAAAAAAGCCACGTGCTCATTTCCATAGTGAAATCCCAAGGCTTTTTAGTACAAGTTAAACGAGGAATTTTCTCCATTGAGAAACAAATTTATTTTTCACTGACTGTAAATTTGATTTATTTTTTTTTGGTTAAAACTTTCCAGCTCATCCAACAACTCAAGGGTTGTGCTTGCCATTGTGTAATTACTCAAGCTCCCCACGTAATTATTTATCTTAAACCTTCTTCCATCTATCTAGCAGTCAGTAATTAAAATAATATTCCCTAACCTGACCGGAATTCTTCACTGTCGACTCTTGCGTTATCAGGATGGGATCATATACTATTCATTTTTTTTAGTTAAATCACAATAAATATTTTCAACTAATTTGTTAACTAAAACCAAGGTTTTTGCTTGGGCTATTTTTAAAGAATTATACCCTGCGTAACTGCGTTGACTTGGTTGTGTTCCTAACTAACATTTGCGGGATCACATGATTAATATAAGTGCTCTGGTAAGATATATTCCTAATCTAACACTTATTATACTGGCATGTTGATAAAATATTGTTCTATCAGTGCATAAGGTCGTAGGAGAAATTAATTAACAATCTGATATCGCTGCATTAATAAAAGCCAGGCACTCATTTTCCATGCAACATGATATTTCTTGTGATGCAGCCCAATGGGACTCCATGCCTCGTAACATTTTCTTTTCCATATAGTCCATATTCTTTGGAAAATGATGTGTTCGTATGTTTGGTACACATGAACCATTGATTTAGAATCGGCAGTCCAAATTTCTTTTGCTATAAATAAATTATCACGCATGAAAAAGATATGTAAACATATACTAGCATCTCAAAGTTAAAGATATAATAATTAACTTTAAACCGTAGATTGGGTTGGTCATAGATGCTGTTGTAAATAATATAGTTTAATTAAGAAGTTATTCCAAAATATTTCTATTTTATATTAAAAATACTACATTTTTTAAAAAACTTTTAATTTTATGTTTGAAAAATAATATATTTTTTTAGTGTTTATGTAATAAACAATGATACAAGTTAGTAACCAACCAAAATAAATTATAAATTTAAGTATATAAGATTGAATTGAGTAAGAGAAAAACTATTATTTCTCCTAGCACGCATAACAATCCTTATACTTTCAAAGTCTTTTTTCCTCAACAATAATTTATTATTTTGCCGTTAACTTGAAATCATGATTCTTGAAGCTCCTATAATTTATTTTTCTAGTAAATATTTATTTTTTCTAACAATTATTTTTTCTTTAACAACTATTTTTTAAAGGCTGGATGCACTTTTTAATTTTATTTTAACTCTCCATTTAATTTCTTCTTTGATTTTATTTTAGCTCTTCATTTAATTTCTTCATGGATGTTATAGATTATAGGTCTATATACAAACACCTACACCTTTTGAAGAAGATTATATAATTCATTTTAGGTTGTAGTACTTTCTGTTTATATTCTTCTTACACCTTTTTGAAGAAGATAATATAATTCATTTTAGGTTGTAGTGCTTTCTGTTTATATTCTTCCTTCGCTGTTTCTTTGCCAACAATATTAAGGAAGAAATCATGTCAAGCAACAAGAAATTATAAAAATATAATAAATATAATATAATTAGTGAGATTCCTGACTTGCAATATAAATTTTTTATTTATAAGAATTAAAAGCTTCATCAATTATTTTATAAGTTAAATCCTACTCTTTCTATAATATGATTCATGATTCAGAAAATATCAATTTAGATGCATTACATTCAATAAATAAAAATACAGCAAGTATATTGTTATTTCAAAAATCCTTTAAAATATACAAGGGATTGTTGTAAATAATACAATTTAGTATTATTTAAAAATTTATTCTCAAAGATTTCTATTTTACAGTAAAAGGACAACATCCTTTTAAGTTTAAAGTATTTAAACTTTTGTTCTCCAACTTTAAAAAAATTATTTTTTGAATATAAGATTGGAAACTTATTAGATTATTCTAAAAAATTTCTTTATTCTAAAAAATTTCTATCCTACAATAAAAAAATAATATCTTTTTAAGTTAGAAGTGTTTAAACCTAATAAATTTTCAATCTTATATTAAAAAAATAATTTTTTTTCAAGTGTTTATAATATGTGTTAGTAATTAAATATAAAGAGTGGTAAATTCACGTGCACGAGGTTGAGTTAAGCAAGAGGAAAATCTTTGTCCCCATTTGCGCGGGGCAAAAGCTATGCTTTTTTAGTTTTTTATCTTTGATAATAATTTAGAATCCACATGTTTTGAAGCTCTTAAAATATATTTTTGTAACAACTATATTTTTTTTCCGACAACTATTTTTTTTGTATAACAACTATAATTTAAAGAAGATTGGTTGCACTCTTTAATTTTGTTTTAATTCTTTATTTAATTTCTTCATGCATGTTACATATTCTACGAAGACGTGCAGGTTTTCTTAAGAAAAACCATATTAACCACAACAAAACCCATTAATTAAACGCAACTTTGGATACTTTAAAAATATTAAATTAAAATTTTTAATATTTTTTATAGTTTTAGCATATTAAAATAAAAAAACATTTATTTTAATAATTTTTTAAAAAGAAAATATTCTAACAAAAAAACCCAACCAACATAACAGTACTACATGTCCACGATAGATTGTCAAAAAAATTTATTACGGACCCGCTGCATTGAATTGATTTGTCCTTCTTTGAAACTCGACAAGTGATGGATTGTGACGGGATGATTGGCGTGAAATTTAAATTAAAGCGGCTGGGAAGCTGGGCGTCCCTTGATTTTTTTATTGGCTTGGTTGCTGAACATCTTACAGCTGGTGCAAGTCTTTTGTCGTTATAGTGGGAAGGGGGCGAGAGAGTGATGGGGGGGGGGGGGGGG
>NW_011499846.1:4769290-4787623 GCF_000495115.2 Populus euphratica
GGGGGGGGCGTGACAGGCACGGTCCGTGGATGGATTGTGGAGTTACACTTGTACCCCGGCCCAGCTATTAATTGCGATTTCGTACATGTAATACATTTCCGTGTTGAATGCCTGTGGAAGTCATGGTTTTGTGTGGACAGACAATGTGCTCGATTATGTGGTGATCTGATTTATATAGTGTGTGTTTCGAAAGTGGTTGTTGTTATTTTTTAAGATATTTTTTATTAAAAAAATATATTAATAATATTTTTTTATTTTTTAAAAATTATTTTTAAGATTAGTATATTAAAATGATTTAAAAATATTAAAAATTTATTAATTTTAAAAATTTTAATTTTTTTAAACGCAGTGCAAAAATAGCCGCAGTATTAATTCGTCTTCTAAAGTGAACAGGGAAAGAAGAAGTTTCCTTCATAAGGGATGAGAAGAAAAATATGTAACGGCGTGCGCTTGCCTTTCTTTAAGATTGGTTTTAAACAGAATGGTAGGAAAAAATTGGCTCACCAAACTAATTCTACTTTATGGGCTAAAGAAAAGTTGTTCTCATGCCATGTGTTGCATGCACGTGTGAAACTATGTTGAATGGAGTCTAACCCATGAACCAACATTCATTTGTGCATGCAAGAGACACCAATTTAAATGAATTTTTGTGCTAAGAAAATCATGATAGCGAGCCTTATTGATTATTTTTCATTCCACTTGATTTTTTTTTTCATTTTTATATTTAAAATATCCATTTCAATACTAGCATGCAAATTACTCTAAAAAATATCTCTTATTGTTAAATAAAAATATTACTATGTTGCAATTATGCTTGAAAAAATAAGTGTTGAAATTCGTTTATAAAACATGTAACGGTTTTTTTAAGATTAAGTTATATTTGAGGATTAAGTTATATTTGAGGTTCTTACATTTAAGATTAAAATCATGTTGTATTTTGTAATTTAACATGAGTATTTTAACATGTAATATAACATATTTCAAAAATTAATTAAAATGAATGAGAAATTATTGTCAAAAAACCTTTGGGTAGCAAAAATTTCAAACCTAGAATAGCTTTGTAGATTTGATAGTTGGCTTGTTGACTCGTAAGTTTGGACAATAATTTCTTATAATTCCTAAAATGTTCTAGAACATAAATCGATATATTAATTATTTGATAAGAATTAATGTAATTATGTATAATTCATGAATATTCTTCATGAAGCATGAACATGAAAGTTCATGACTCATGAAAAATTAATGATTTGGTTCTCTATAAATAGGATATTGGATGGATGGAAATTTAAATGAAGAAAAAATTCTTGAAATCTTTTTTTCTTTTATTGTTGGTTTTAGTCCTATTCTTTTATTTATTTTTTACTCTGGAGCTTATGTTTAGTCTTTGTGAAGAGATATTGAGCAAAAATAATTTTAAATTGATTTTTAAAAATGATAAATTTATACTTTGTAAAAATAAAGTGTTCATAGAAAAGTAATATTTTAATGATTACCTGATTAAAATAAATACGATGACTATTGTAGCCATGAATGAGAAGAAAAATAATGCATGTTCTTTTTACCTGCTTAAGTTTTACAATATGTGGCATCGCAAGTTAGGCAATATGAATTATAATTATATATATAAATTAATAAATATTAATTTATTACCTCGTATGATTCTTATAAGTGTGAGGTTTCAGTAGGATTAAAATTTATAAAAATTTCTTTCAATTCAATTGAAAAAAGTAGAAACCTAAAGGTTTAATTAACTTGGATATTCCTGATTTAAAGTTTATATAAATTAAAAATGAAAAAATATATTACATTACTTTTATAGATGATTTTATGAGGTATTGTTATAACTAATTGCTTATAATAAAATATAAGGCTTTTTAAATGCCTAAACACTATAAGAATGAAGTTGAAAATCAACTCGGTAAGAAAATAAATGTAATAAAAAATGCTAGAGATAAAAAATACAAAGTACCATTTGATGAATTCTATTCTTTAAATTATATTATTTACCATAACTCATTATTCACTTTAATAAAATAACACCATAGAATGTAAGAATTGAATTTTAAAATAAATGATGAATATCATGTTGACAAGTTCATGAGCACCTTAAAATTTATAGGAGATACAATTCCAACTACTAATTATATACCCAGTAAAATACCTCATAAAAAGTTATAAAAAACATCATATTAACTATAAAAAAGTAAAAGACTTTCTTACAGATATTTGCAAGTGTGGGGGTGTCCTGTGAATATCTATATATGATCCTATAAAGTTTAATATAATACATAAAACTATAGACTATGTATTTATCATATATTCTTATAATAGTAGTGTATATTGATTTCTTGTACACGAGTCAAATATTAAGGATATTCATCCTGGTACTATCATGGAATCAAATAATGCTACATTATTTGAATATATGTTTTTATAGAATGAAGTACAATAAAATCATTTACTCAAATGAATAATCAAGATTAGCTTAAGTAGTTATCATCAACTGAAATATGATAAAGTTGAGTTAAAAATAATTTTTTTTAAAACAACAACTAAAATATTTGGTCTTGATTTGCAAATGTACTTATTAGAGAATGAACCTTGGATATATTCGGAGGCAATGTCATGTCTTAAAATTTCCCACTAGAAAAAATAATTAATAGTAAAATAAAATTCATTGTGAATAATTATACATGTAAACTACTAGATCTTACTTTTAAAAGTAAACCATCAGACTATAAATAAATCTTTAAAATAAAAATAAAAGCTTATGATATTGTTATAAATATAAAACTAGATTTATTGTGAAACTTTTTATGGGTACAAGACATCAATCATTTTGACCTGAGAAAATAAATGAAATTGTTAGAATAAAAAAATTAATTAATTATTTAATACATAAATTTTAATCTTAAATTACTTGAATTTTTTTGAAACTCATCATTAACTATATATAGTGGAAATTGGTTGATTACTATTTGTTATAAAACAAATTTCTAATATTAAAAGCTTTATTTAAGAATAATAATTGTATTAAAAAAAGATTTGAATACTAATTCTGCCAATTAGATATATTCTACAGCGATTAATTTATATTACAAAACAATTCTTTTAACATTAGGGATTTGCTTTAAAATAATAAATGTGAAGTTAATTTAATTTTCAATTAACTATCAAAAATAATTTATTGAACCTTATTATCAATTAAAAACTCATATTACGTGGCAACTTCATAACAAAGAGAGATAAATCCTTAGAATCTGAGATTACATAGGAACATGCGATGTTCAATAGATCCTTTACCTGTTAATTGTTATGGTGATAATCAGATTATTCATTAGCTGTAATCTGTATAGTTCTTAAAATTTGAAAAACTTATAACTCGAAGTCTGACTCTAACTAAGTTCCAAGTTATTAAGCCCCGCTTCTCTTGCATCTTTATATTAACAGCAAATCACTGGTGTCCGTTCTTTTTTATTTTAGAAAAAAAAAACCACGTGCGTCAGGCAATTTTAACTTATAAGAGTCTCGTCCGAAAGGAAGGTAGGGTAAAAAATGACGGTCAATACTAATACTCTCATTCTAGAGAGTGTGGCATCTTTTTATTTTTGATATTTTTTAATAATTTATTTACATGCAAAAGTTATTAAATATAATGGTTATTATTTTTATTCATAATATAAAAAAATATTTTAAAATAAAAAATATTTTTAAAAAATACATTATACCATAATATCATACACATATTAAAAATTAAAAAAAAACACCATTAAAAAAAAAAAGTGAAAAGAAGCAGAATACTTGAGTGCATTACCGGACCCGGATTACCTTTCCTTTCTTTCCAGTACCCGGAAGAAATGGACAAATTTAACTAAAGATTGAATATTTTTTAAATTTTATTTATTGATCTATTTGTTTCTGTATTTTAAAAATATTTTTTAAAAAAATTAAAATTAACGGGCTATCTATCATGGAAGGGTTTGCGGGGAGCTTTTGTAATGAAGAATCTCCTTTTGCCCTTTATTTCTTGGCTTAACGACAAATATTTATGAGGTTTTTGACATTTTACACGATATAGCTCCCGGAGCATTTTTCAAAACAATAAAATTTTTTATTTAAAATTTATATTTTTTAGAGATTTTAGTTATTTTAACATGTTAATATTAAAAAAATAAAAAATATATTTTTAATATAGTTAAAAAAGAAGAAGCAATAAGACACTTACTACCTTCCCCTCTCCCCCCGGCAATCTTTCAAGCAAGCATTAGTCAAAGGCACCTTCACAGTCAAGCCATCAATTGCCACGTGGATGAACTTCGCGGTAGCTTCCTTAACGATGTTGTTCGACAATGGCATCGGTCGCTGTTCTCCAGAGAAGGATCTGAAGCTGGCGGCAGAATATTCTTCCCCCAAGAGTGGCCCACCTAGTATCCGTACTTTTGCAAGATAAAAACGATCATAAATGTTACGATGAAGACGCCCTCACATGCTTATCATGATCTTTCGTTATAATCACCCTGCATCGTTACGGTCTCTATTTTTTTTATTAATATAAATGTTTATATTAACTTATATTCATCTTAATTAATATTAAATTTTAAAATAAATAACTATGTATTTTTTTAATAACCTTAAATTTTATAAAATGTAAATTAATAAACTCTAAAAAAAAAGTACCCAAATCAATTAACCAACACATTTTAAAATTCATTACAAGTCTTAAATAATTGTATAGTATATGGCATGTAAACAAAAATATCCCAGAATAAAATCTTCCACTCAAAATGTTGACCGTGGAAACAAAAACTACATGCAAAGATCATCCAACATGGCAATTCTTGACTTTCGAGTAAATTAGGTCATCGTAAAAAGAAAAAAAAGATGTGAAATTAAACATGTATGCTTATTTCACATTATACACGATAATAAAATAAAAATATATATTTTTGATGAATTTGTAAAACACCAAAACTGCATCTTCTTGTTATTTATTTGGCTGTTTATTAAAGGATGTGAAAATTATACACACCTTGAAATAAAAAGATGGTATATTAATTCATAATAATTTGTATATTTGATATTTCGGTTAGAACTAAACTATAAATAATTCATGTTACATTTGATGATTACATTTATTTTTATTTAAAAAAAATAATATATAAGTGTTGTGGACATGTTTTTTTTTTAATCTATAACTTAGATAATAGCTTTTATCAAACTAATTTTATTTTAATCATGTAAAAAAATAAAAAAAATAAATAGAAAAAAATTTACCCAATTGATATATATATATATATATTAATTTTTATTGAATAATAAATAATAAATGGATAATTGATATTTATATGAGTAATTAAAATCCAATTACTAATTTATTGGCATCTAAATTTAACCGGTGAGTAAGTGATAAAATATAGACATGGAGAAATTTGTCAACTGACAAAGTAAGAACACGAAATACGCGAAGGAGAGGAGCAGCTCAAGCAGTCAAATTATATATAAATGATACTACCACAGACACGGTATCAAGGGAAAGGACCCACGCTAATCACGTGAGTGTCACCACACCACATCCTCTCTCATGTAAGAGACCCGTTCTCATATTGCAATGGACCCCGCCAGCTAATTCAGAGCCTTCCTCTAAAAGCAAGCAATTAGTTACGGTTTGATATTACGTTAACGTTGGTTTTAAGAGTATTTTTTAAAAATAATTTTTTTATTTTATTTTATTAAAATAATTTTAAAATATAAGATAATAAATAAATAAATAGAACATGGTTTTTACTGCTCAGATAAAAAGGTATCTTCAGCTAGCTATGGTTATGATTAATTTTCAAAGTATTTTTTAAAATATATGTGTATATTAAAATATTTAAAATATTTTAATTAAAAATAAAAAATATTTTTTTTTTAATTTTTTTAAAATAAAAAATAAACAGGAGTCATAGATAAAACCCGATGCGAAATTATATTACGGTTACGACAACTTTGCTTAAAATAATTTTGTTTGGAGTGAAAATTTGGAGTCTCTATTTGTTTTTCGCCTTTCTAAACATAAAATCACCATCACTGAAGACAAGCAAATCCTTTTCAAGCCTAATCAGAGCTAGCAATGACTCTTTAAACCAACTAACTGCTGTTTCCCCTCTCTACTTCCTTGCTCAAAGTTAGGTTTCAACTCAACTTCGAATTTTTTGTTCAAATTCTGCCATTTGAAGCGCGAAAAGGGAGATAATTGGAGTCTTAGAGAGAGAGTCTCGGAGTTGAATTCAGTTTGTTTGTTTTCTTAGAGAGAGAAAGAGAGCTCTTTGTTTCAGTTTTAGAGAGAGAAGATATTGGAGTAAGTTTTAGAGAGAGAAAGGAGAAATGATTTGATTTGATTTTTTTCTGTTTCTTGACGATTAATTTGTAAATATGGCTATGGTGAGTCATGTGCCTGTTGGGAAAACGCAACAAGCGAGTCCATTGAGGTTGGTTGAATGTAGAATGCCAGGAAAGATGGCAAGTGGTAGAGAGATTGTGGAAGAAACGGTAGCAAGAGTAATTGAAGAGAAGATCTTTGTTTCTGTAGGAAAATCTGTGAAAGAATGTAAATCGATGTTATTGTGGGCTTTGCAGAATTCAGGAGGCAAAAGAATTTGTGTTATTCATGTTCACCAACCGGCGCAAATGATTCCTTTCAGTAAGTTCACAAAGATGAAAAGAAAAGGAATTTGGTGTGTTAACTTTTGTGAATTTGGTTTTTGTTTTTCATTAATTATTGGGTACTATTTGTGTTTTTTTTTTAATTGCAGTGGGTACCAAATTTCAGGCCAGTAAGCTGAAAGAACAGGAAGTGAGGGCATACTGGGAAATTGAAAGGCAAGAGATGCTTAAGATGTTAGACGAGTACCGTTTTCTCTGTCGAAAAATGGGGGTAAAACTTCTTTTCTGTTTCTTCTTTTACATATGTTATGTTATTGGATTGCTTTTAAAGTGTGTATCTGAACTGCGGAAATCTATGTTCTAAACACGAAGAAGAAGAAGAGTTTTGAAGAGTTTTATTTAATAAACTTGGAAATATTGTAGCTCGTGACCTCTTTTGTGAAAAACTAAAGAATTTGTGGCACATACTCACACCATATTGAGTTTGGCATGATTTCTTTTTCAAATTCATAATTTTTTTTTACATGCATTTTTTAGGTGCGGGCTGAGAAACAATATGTTGAAATGGAGTCTATTGAGAAGGGAATTTTAGAACTCATTTCTCTGCATGGGATCAGGAAGCTTGTTATGGGAGCAGCAGCAGACAAGCGCTATTCCAAGTAAAGCCCTTAAGAACCATTACAAATCACTTAGCTCCTAAAGAGAGTGATTATCTGTTCCGGTTGTATGTTTTGAACTTGTGGGATTGCTTAACTTGATGCTTCACTGTTGCAGGAATATGATGGGCATCAAGTCTAAGAAGGCCGTCTCTGTTTGCCTTCAAGCACCTGCTTCTTGTCACATATGGTTTATTTGCAAGGGGCACCTTATCCAAACACGGTATTGTTGAATTGCTTGCTATCTTGGTTCCTATGTAATTTGTTCTGTATCTAGTAATTGGGATGTGAAAATGGAATACAATAATTTTAAATGAAGAAGCTTCTATTTAGTGAAAAACAACACAGAACCTTCTTAAATTTCTTCTTGGCTCTTTGGACAATTGACCACATATTCATGGCCACAAACTAATACTGATTTTTTTTTTGTATGGACTCTTCTAAATTCTAACAGCTGAAGCATTCTTGTAAAACGTGTTAATACATTAGAAAAGTTTCTTAGTTGTGATGATCTTGGCCATAATCCATGTTCTTGTCAAAGACAGGAAAGGTGCTCTGGATGGAACTGATACAGATGTTAGATCTTCATCACAACAAAAAAGTCCAAATACTGAAGCTGGACAATCAAATATTATGAGATCACAGTCTATTTTCTTTGGACAGCACCATCATGTAAAACTCACCAATCCAGCTCAAGATCTATTCCGAAAGGTAAGATTTCTGAATGTTAATGGACCTGGGGGGAGATTAACAACTCCGACTTCACCAGATGGAGGGCCTTCAACTCCACTGAGGTCAGATGCAGACGGGAGTTCTGATCAATATGATGCGTTATCAAGGAGTACTTCCCAAAATTCAGTTCTCTCATCAAGCTCTTCCAGTGGAACGGCCAGTGTTGCTTTGATAATTGAAGGGAGTGAGATTGGGTCAGAGTTAAGCACAGTGCCTCATCAGAAGGAGGATCTTTTCCAGTCATCACCTCCCAGTGTACTGGTACTTGCAATCATTTAATGAAAATGCACATTTTAAATCATGCAAGATGTCCAAATTCCAAGTGTAGCACTAGCCACCCAAGTTGATGCAATGTCTGAAAGAGTTCCCATGTATTTCACTTGTTTTTTCCAATTTTCTGAATACTCAGTTATTGATGGATTCCTGCAGGATGGAAGTATAGAGGATCCTCTGTATGATCAACTTGAACAAGCAATGGCTGAGGCCGAAAACTCAAGGCGTGAAGCATCTGAAGAGGCAGTCAGGTGTGCAAAAGAAGAAAGGGATGTTGTTGAGGCCATACACAAGGTATACTTTTGTTCACAAACTACCTCTCCCTCCCATCCTCTTAAAGGAAGATGATTTCATTTTATATGTGAATTATCATGAAAATACATGGATGTTAATTCCTCCAAGTTGAATAAATTGTCATAGAAAAGTTAATAAACTTTATGGTTTGTCCTGAATAGTCCAAAATGTTTACCAATATTTTGATGATAAGCAGACAGGATAAACTGCACCGTTTCATGACACCATTCCCATTAGTTTCTCTGTAATTGGTCACCGAGCTGCTTGAAATAAAAGTTTCAAGCATGTGTTGTATGAACACATGTGAATAACCAATCATGATTCTTATTCACAGGCCAAAGCATCAGAAAGCTTGTATACAGAGGAGTCAAAACGAAGAACAGTAGTTGAGGAAGAATTAGCAAAAGAAAAGGAAGAACTTGAAAAGATAGATAAAGAACTTGAAAAGATAAATAAAGAACAGGATGAAGTCATGGGAGAACTTTGCATTGCCCAGGATCACAAATCACTGCTGGAGAAGCAAATTGAAGTGTCTGATGAGATGGTAAAGGAGTTGGAGCAGAGAATCATCTCTGCTGTGGGACTTTTGCAAAATTACAAGAAAGAACGGGATCATTTGCATAAGGGCCGTGACTCTGCACTGAAAGAAGCTGAGGAGATGAGGAGAAATCAAACAGAGGCCTCAAGCACGCACATGCCTCGGTTCTTCTCTGACTTCTCTTTCTCAGAAATTGAGGAGGCAACTCACCACTTTGATCCATCCTGTAAGATTGGGGAAGGGGGTTATGGTAACATTTATAAAGGCGTCTTACGCCAAACCCAGGTGGCTGTCAAGATGCTGCACTCTAATAGCATGCAAGGTCCTGCTGAATTTGAACAGGAGGTAAGATTCATGTTTTAATTTATTCTTTTCCATGCTGTTAATCTCTGTATATCTTTTAGCCACAGGGCATGATGTGGCGTTGATTTTATGCTAATTTATCAACACTAGTACTGTTATTTAGTATGGTTTTCTGATGCTGGGGACTTGGAGTGGAATTGTAGATGGCTCCTCTCACTTCCCTGTGCCTCCCCCTTCCCAACCCAGCTGCTATGCTCTTTTGGGTTTGGTAATAGATATAGAGTGCATCTGGCATTGTCATCATGCATGACCACAATGCGATTGCCATCGATATTAGTACCACAATGCAATTGTCACTTTTGTTGGAAATAGTTCTGCTGTGCTAGCAATTTCTAAACTAGTTAGTAACTTGTTAACAAGTATGCTAGTGTAACTGATCTTCCCATTGTATTTGTATAATTGGTCAATTGCTTCCATTCATTTTGCCATGTAGATAACTTCAGTCAATATTAGTTGGACCATCTGCTCCTGAGCAGTTATATATAGTTCAACAGATTTGGATTTACTAGATAAAAAATGATTTCAAGGATTTTTGTTATACTTCTTACATCTCTAGTATAATGACTAGCTATGTAACTCGTGTTTTGCCTTGGGTTGGATTAAAAAAAATTCGAAGAAAAAAATGTTCACTAAACAAAAGAGTGTTTTAAAGAGGAGAAAAATAATGTTGAACGATGAAAATGAAAAAAAAAAAGCTAAAAAAAAGAAAAGAAGAATGTTAATCTGAGTTAACCCATTAAGCCTAAGACCCAATTCATTTGACTAGAAGCAATAAACTTGGAAAAACCTTGAAGCTTGATTTTCAACTAAACAAATGTTGAAAGATTAAATTGAAGAAAAAAAAAAACTCAAAACATACAAAAGGAAAAGAAATAGCAATTATAATTTTAAAAAAAACTTTAGGCTACTTGGGCCAATCCGTCTAACTGACGGGTTAGGTTATAAGATCAGGATAACCTGACAAAACGTAAAATGAAGAAGATAATGAAATCTATTTTGTTTTAGAAAAAAACCAATGTTGAATCATGAGATGGAAAGGATTAGAAAAATAGCAATTATATATAAAAAAAACAGAGAGACTTGAGCTCACCTGAGTCAACTCGCTAAGCTCACGAGTCAAGTCATGAGATCAGGATAATCCTACAACGAAAGGCAAACGAAGAAAATCATGAAACTCAATTTTTTAAAAAACCAATATCGAATTATGATATGGGACAAAAATAAGTAAAAAAAACGATGCCAAACTTTGTTAGCTTATAAAACCCGTTCCCTGGTTCATTTGATCGGAGGCACTAGTTATGAAAAACCATAAAATTCAATTCTCAATAGATTAGATATTGAAAGATAAAATAAAATAAAATCATTAACACAAAAGGGTTCAAAAGAAAAAAATAGTTATTAAAAGGCAAAAAAAAAGGGCGAACTATCTAGGTTAACCTGTCAAACCCACAAGTCAGGTCATAAGATCGAGACAATTTTATAAAAGGAAAAACGAAGAAAACCATAAGGCCTATTTTTTAAAAAACCAACATTGAGTAATGAGACCGAAAAATTAAAAAAAGCCTAAAAAAATACGGGAACCCATGTTAGGTTATAAAACCTATGGCCCAAATCGTTTGATTGGGGGCACCAAATCCAGAAAAACCATAATTTCTAAATTTTTAAAAATTAAATGTTAAAAGACAAGATTGAAAAAAAAAACAATAACAAAAAAAAAGGATAAAATTTGAAAGAAAAAAAAATGAGGGTGGATGGTTTTGGATTGAAGGGCTAAATTGAAAATAAAAATAAATTTCACAAAACAATTTGAAGGAAGAACTACCAGAAAAATAAGAACTAAATCTATAAAAAAATCAATAAAATTAAAATTTTAATTGAAGGATAAAATTGAAAACCATTGAAAGTTTACAAAAAGGCAAGGAAAAAAACAGGATCAGATTTGAAAAAAAATAAAAATAAAGATTTTAGATTGAATGATGCAATTGAAAAAAAAAAAAACCTTACAAAAAGGCCAAGGGTAAAAATTAACAAATCAAAAGAATGAGGATTGGAACGCAAATATACTTAATCAAGAGGACTGCGATGCCAGGCGCAAATCTAGAGGGAGGAGAGAGAAGAGGAAAGGAAAGAAAGTGTCCCCAACGACAATCCGTCCATCAAAAAGCAACACGCCGCATGGAAGTGGACGTTGTAAGGAACCCAATGACACGGTTGAAGAAGTTTTTGGTTGTCGTATGAGGGCGCATGCGTCTTCGAAGCTTGGCAGCCTTTCCCACGCACTTGACAACTTTTACTTTTTATTTTTTAGTCACTTTAAAAGACCAATCTACTACTCAACTAACCTGCCTCCAGCTAAAAAACCCACGTGAAAACATGAAATTGCCCCCAAATCAAGCTTAAATAAATTCTATGATAAAGTTTAATTTTGTGATTTTACTGTATTAAGAATGATGAAAATACACAAATGCCCTCAAAGCAAGGCTTAATTAATTCTGATATAAAGGGTAAGTTAGTAATTAAATTGTGTAAAAAAACATGAAATCTCAAAAAAGCCCCCGACAACCAAATATCTGAGTGTTTTCTGTTAAGGGCAGCGAATGTTTTTAACTCTTCAGAAAAAAGATGAAAGTACGTTTGTATCCCACAAAAAATGAGAATTACAAATTGATCACATGAATAAGATTATTCTACACCTGAATTAGTTTTCTGACTTGATTTGAGGAAGGGCAAAAATATCATTTTTTTATTACAATCCACAGTAAATTCTCTCTTGTGCTACTGTCGATATTATATTTTTGGTAAATCTACTAAGTTTCTGCAGCTGTGCTTTTATTTATAACTTTCTGCACTGCATGACCTCTGTGGTTTTATATCAGGTTAATGTTTTGAGCAAGATGAGACATCCAAATCTTATCACTCTTGTTGGAGCATGTCCAGAAGCGTGGACTCTTATTTACGAATATCTTCCCAATGGAAGCCTCGAAGACCGACTGAGCTGCAAGGACAACTCTCCGCCTTTGTCTTGGCAAACTCGAATACGCATCGCCACTGAATTATGCTCTGTCCTCATCTTTCTTCACTCTAGTAAACCACACAGCATAGTGCATGGTGACCTTAAGCCTGCTAACATCCTCCTTGATGAAAATTTTGTCACTAAACTAAGTGACTTTGGAATCTGTCGTTTACTGGATCACAAGGAAGGTTCTAGCAACAACACAACAATATGCAGAACTGATCCCAAAGGAACTTTTGTGTATATGGATCCTGAATTTGTTTCCACCGGAGAGCTTTCTCCAAAGTCTGATGTTTATTCATTTGGAATTATATTGTTAAGATTGTTGACTGCAAGGCAGGCCTTGGGTATAACAAAGGAGGTGCAGTATGCATTAGATAAAGGAAACTTGAAAACCCTCTTGGATCCTTTGGCGGGAGATTGGCCGTTTGTGCAAGCTGAAATGTTGGCTCACGTGGCACTAAGGTGTTGTGAGATGAAACGAAAGAACCGGCCAGATCTTGCATCAGAGGTATGGAGGGTACTCGAGCCAATGAAGGCTTCATGTGGAATGGGGTCCTCGAGCCAATGAAGGCTTCATGTGGAACGTCATCTTTTCCCCAGCTTGGTTCGGAAGAGCATTTGCAACCTCCTTCATATTTTATATGCCCCATTTTCCAAGTACATCTATTCCTCTTACTTTCTCATGTCTTAAGAGTGACTTATCTATACTAACTGGATTTGTATTAGTTTGTCGTTTATATTAGGACTTCTTAAGCATCCCAGTCCACTTTTCATCTCCTACAATGCAATAATTAGGTGCAACCTTCTGATACATATATTATTCTAGCCTTGTATTCGTCCATGATTTGCTTCTCAGTTTCCTTTGCTTCGCCAGCATCTTGCAAAAGGAAAAGGAATTCAATATTTAAGTTTGTGATCATTTTCAACTCCATCATAGAGTAATTTTTCTGGTTTAAATAGCTCTCATTTATGTGTTTACGCACAGTCGCCATTGTATCATGTATGTATGTTGTAGGCCACCTGTGCAATCTATTTTCATCTATAGATCTCTGTTTGCTGCAAACCTATTTCTGTGGCTTGTCATTGCCATGTTAGTAAAATGATGGCTTTCTTGAAGTGCAGGAAGTAATGCGAGATCCACATGTAGCAGCCGATGGTTTTACTTACGAAGCAGAGGCCTTGAAAGGATGGCTAGACAGCGGACATGATACTTCACCCATGACCAACTTTAAGCTGGCGCACTGTGATCTTATCCCTAACCGTGCACTTCGCTCGGCAATTCAGGGGCAGCTGCAGCAGCAGTAAACAAGTTCTTAGCCCAATAGATTGTATAGTTGTTTCTTGAGAGGTAATAGAAATTTCATTACATTTCTTTTTACCTTTCTTTCGAATCTTGTTTTTGTTCGACTTAGGCATCCTACAGTCATCCTGGTGTATAGAAGACAACCGAATGCTTACGGCACATTATGTTATGTTATTGATTTTGTACTTTTATATATTTTATTATTGCTTTTATTTGTGTGTGTTTGTGTTTTTTTTTTTTTGGGGGGGGGGTTGCTCAGCTTGGATGAATTGCTAAGTTGAACCTGATGACCGCTCATTACGAAATTATCTCAGGTTATATTTTTTGTTTATAATTAAATGACTAGGGATACCTGCCTGGATCTCAATCAGAAACCTCGACTTCCTTTAATCTGAGGCAGTCTTCAGACATTTATCATTAGCAGATAAATTACTGAACTTCAATTCTTCAAGCAGAAGAATAAGCAGAAAGTTGTCTTGATCTTCCAACGGCGTAAACAATCAATGTCTTGCATGCAACTTTTGAAAGGTTTTGCTCTGCAAGACTGTTACATATAGAAGATGAGTAATCAACAATTAGTCACCTCACCGCCGTTCGCCGGGACTCGGATTAGGCAATGTTAATTTTTTTTTGACATCAGGAAGTATTTGAAGTGTGAAATGAAAATTCAATGCTTGCAGGCAACGTTTTTTTTTTTTTTAACATTAAGAAAGTATTTGAAGTATGAAATGAAAATTTAACGCTTTAGTTTAATAAAATAAATAAAAAAATTCGATGCATGCGTTCAATAAAATAAAACAAATCGATAATTATATTTAAACTAACATATTTTATCTTACAACTATTTAATTCTTCTTATTTAACTCGATGTTAATTTTTTAGCTAAAATAATAATTAATATTCTATCAAAATAAAATTTTAACAAAGAAAAAAAAATATTTCTCCAATCTAAACTCTAATTTCTTATTAATACTTCTCTTAATGGTTTTAACAAAAACATGCCTTTAAAATGCAAGCATGGTTTTTTAAACAAGAATCCATCTTGGATTTAAAAGCAAATAAAAACATGTGGATAGAATTTTCTTGCATAATAGAACTTGTTGGTAATAAAATCAATCTTTTTGGTTATTTAAATTCCACCAACTAAATATAATTAATTAATAATTTTATCTCTTCTTTGTTGTTTTTTGGCGAGTTTGCCTCTTTTTTTTTTTTTTTAAAAAAGGACTCAAGATGAACAAAATGAACTTCTAAACTAAAATTAAAAAATAAAAATAAAAAGGAACTATAGAGAAAAAGAAAAGAAAAGAAGGTGGATAAAAATAATTTTTTTTGTGAATTTGAAATTGGCCATGCAACTTATTCTTGTTATACACATTAGTTATCTTTTATTGAAATCATTCTCTAAAACATTATAAGAAATTAATCATT
The DNA here is from genome assembly GCF_000495115.2 of Populus euphratica. Taxonomy (NCBI): domain Eukaryota; kingdom Viridiplantae; phylum Streptophyta; class Magnoliopsida; order Malpighiales; family Salicaceae; genus Populus; species Populus euphratica. Next base: position 4,784,542 of record NW_011499846.1, read on the forward strand.
AAAGATTAATTGAAAAAAGGTTTGAGACGAAAATGACTTTATTTCTGATATTGCATAATATTGAAAAGTTAATAATGGATTGTTTGACAGGACGCACAAAGGGCTGGCGTTGTCGCCTAATGAAGTTTGAAGACAATAAGTAATTGTATGGTTGAAGACAGGGAATTCCTTTTATAAGAATTTGCAGTTTACTTTAGATTGGCTAGGAAATTGCTTTGAAATTGTCTCTTTGTAAATAACTAAATATTACTCGGTGCTGCCCTGAATTGAATATCAGCTAGAATAACTCTGTTCCTGCAATTTCAGACTAAAGTGATTATTTGGGTGAGAGTTTAATGACAACAAGCGATGCTGAGACTACAGAGGAATCAATGTCACTCGTGATTGATGATACAGTTCATGTTGCAGTTGGAAAGGATGTTGGAGAAAGCAGGTTGACTTTGAAATGGGCAGGACATCACAGAATTTTTCTAGCAAGAGAATTTGCCTTCTTCATGTTCACCAGCCTGCTGAAGTGATACCCTTGAGTAAGAACATATATTAGTACTGTTTTGTGCATGAATTAGTACATACACCCAATATATTAATATGTTCAGAACATTTTTCTGGTGAAGAGTGATTATTTTGATGCTAAACATCGGGTTTTGATCATTCTGATTTTGGTTTTGGTTTTTTGATAATGTGTTTGAGGATTTAAATCTTGTTGGATTTTAAAGCATGGCTTTCGCTTGCAGACTTTGATAAAATCAACCCCTTTGCCACTTGTTTATTTATTATGTGTCTGGGATGCATTTGGTGGGAATTTTCCAGCCAACAGACTTGAACAGCATGAACTGAGGCACAAGATCCTGGACGATTACCTTCTTATTTGTCACCATGCAACGGTATGTGTGTTCTTTAATAACTCTTCCTTTTTAAGTTTCCAGGCTGTTGAATTTGAATTCCTATTCGAATATTTTGTGCATGCTACCATTTAGGATGGTCATTTTCTGAACTGGGCTTGGTTTTGGATCATTTGCTTTTGTCTCTAGTAGTGAAAAACTATTCATTTTCCATGTAATTTCATTGTAAATACTGACTGTCACCCCTCACCAATGCCTATTGCGTTGTCAGAAATGACATAATTTTTCTTTGCTTGTAACATTATGAGATCTTTGTTTGACCTTACTCGTTGAAGCACATAAATTAAATTTAGTATCTCCTTAAGACAGCCTAAATTAAAAAATTTCTTCCCTAGAAAATTCCCTTCCAAGTGTATCTTTCAAAATGCTGTCAATGTTTCCTAAAAACTGCAAACAAGAACTGTTCACATTAAGAATGATATTTCAAACCTGATGCATAGAGGCATTCGTGACTTTATTTTGAAGGTCCTTGCAGAAAAGCTATACATTGAGGAGGATGATATTGGAAAGGGGATCGTGGAACTCTTGTCCCAGCACGGTATCAAGAAGCTTGTTATGGGTGCAGCTGCCGACAGATATTATTCAGAGTACAACCCGTAACTACACTATCGTACCTCATCAAACTCAGATGTCAATGGATAAAATTTTGTGATGTCCGAATGACTATGGATTTTGGCTGATGCTCTTTGTAGAGCCAAGTGTTTATTTTCAGGCATGCTGCCTCAATGGGTTCCGTCATATGAACTATGCCATGTATTTTTAAGCTGAGGAGACCATTGATGAAACCATTGGGCGACTACGCAGAGAATCAGAATGGTCACGCTATTAGAGATAAGAAGTTCACAGAAGAATTGGTTTAGAGGCTGAAAAGGGGCCATAATTCACATTTGCTCTGGACTTGTTAGGTCTTTCACTAGAGATTCCAGTTCTTGTTTTTTCCAAATTCTATTATGCAGCAATCTGAAATCGCTCACAAAGCTACCTCAAAATTGCAGGGGAATGATGAATCTCTAGTTCAGAAAGGACAAATATGCCAACAGTGTGCACCTCTTTCCTATCAAATTCTATTATGCAGCAATCTGAAATCCCTCACAAAGCCACCTCAAAATTGCAGAGGAATGATAAATCTCTAGTTCAGAAAGGACAACTATGCCAACAGTGTGCACCTCTTTCCTGTCAAATTTTTGCTTGTCTGCAAGGGGCACCTCGTAAAAACAGGGTATGTTTTACGAGTATCATCTGAACCTGTTCTAATAGCATCGGGAGTGCATGGATGCAATGCAGTCCTGGGTACTAATTTATCGGAGTGAATGTACTTCCAAATTACGGACACCCAAACAACTTAACTGTCTTTTCAAGTGTCGAAATGCTGATTCTCAATCTCCCAAGAAACTGTTGTTTATTGCAAAAAAATTAAGCAATTAAAAGAAATATCCAAAAGAAATGTAAAGATTTGATTCTTGAGAACCCCAACAGCCTCCGCTGCATTTCAAGTGCCCCATTTGCAGGTAATTCCATTGCTTTCTTAAATTGAATGCTATTCTCATCTCTTTTCAAATGTCAATAGTTGTTTTTGTCTGAAGTGTATTTTGTTCCCATAATGTTTGCAGTAACAATTTTATCTGCTAGTGTTTGCAGGAAGTCATGCAAGATACTCAGGTTGCAGCAGATGGATTTACCTATGAAGCAGAGACTTCGATAGGCTGGCTGGAGATAGAGCTTGAAAATCTTGATCTCATCGCTAATCGTTCTCTTCGTTCTGCAATTCAACAGTGGCTGCAGCAGCGTTTTTCATTGTCTTATTCAGCTTTAGACCATTGCAGCATTGAATCTCATCTCTTGTCTCCGTCTTTTCCATGGTAGATTGTCAATTCTTAGTTGCAAGGGACTAGCATGTAATTTTTAGTGTCTATTTAAAATTAAATCACATATGGAATTAAATTAAATTAATATTATTAATTTTTATGTTTTGAATAAAATACTAAATCATGAAATTGAATTTAAATTGAATTATAACTTGTTGAATTGAATTTAATTAGTTATCTTAATTGTTTTGATTTTGATTCAATTTTTTTTTACATTTTTTTTTTGTTAATGTAAGAATAGAATCCACATAAATTATTTTATGATAAATTATGATGCATGATATGATAAAGACAATAGACAATATTAGCATGCAT